>NC_057812.1:116559632-116567232 GCF_018294505.1 Triticum aestivum
AATGCATCAACTACACATTCACACATGTTACATCACGTACCCCATTGATCTAAAAAGCCCTCTCTTCACGTTTATTTCACATACAACATTCCTTTTGAATAAAGTGTGGCCAAAAAATTATTTTAGAGTTTCTACATATATACAACATTACAAAGTTATATGGAGGAGTACGAACACTAATTTGCATTGCATGGTGCCCACAATGATATTTATTCCGCACTTTGAATTTGTATGTTTTTATACTATATACAAAGTTAGTCATAATAAAGAGAAACGAAGAGCATCCCTCTCTCCATCGCATACCCCCCTGTAGGCCCCTTTCACGTATGCACACAAACTGCATCCACGCGACACTCACACAAACACATGCACCCACGCACGCACGCAACATTCACACGTACACACATAGCCACGCACGCACGCAACACTCACACGCACACACGCACGCATGCATGCACACACCAGTACACCACACGACCAACACACACTCTCACGCTCAAGTGCTCAACCTACACGTGCATGCGCACACATCAGGCCCTGACAGACACATACACAACCAGGTGATTCCCGCGCAAGGGTTGGAGCCATGTCGCGCCTGCGTAAATTTGTGTTTATCTGACCATTTGCCTATGCGAACTAACAGGTGGGACCCAAAACGAACGTGGTCAATTTAACTAGTTAACATGGCGCCACGCAAACTATTTGGCCGGTCAACAGAGTGCAATCCGATGCTGAGCTGTGAGCAAGTGATCGTATAATCATCGCAAAACGTATATAGTGACCGTAATCAGCTTATTCTGAAGTTCGGTGACCGTATTACGCTTTTCTCTCTGTAGGCCCTCCAAAACTACATATCTACACGTTCTCGCATGTTACATCTAACAACTATGCAATACAGCACTACTACTACACTCTAACACAATAAATCATATGTGTTTTTAGTTTTACTAGATATCATATTGTTACTTATAATTATTCAGTTTGCATACATTAAAATTGCCTTTGAAATGTATGGCCAGTATCATCTACCGCGCAGGAAAAATCCCTCCCTTTCCTGTTTAATCGGGTTTGTATCGATGGATCGTGCGAAATAGCAAAACTATAGTACTATATAGTACAAGTGACAGTTCACTGGGCCGTCGTGTCGTCTACTCCTTCGTCGTAAGAGTGGAGCGCTCGCTTTCATAAATCTTCTAGTCCCTTTCGCCGACATGTGGGACATCAAGCTACCGGGTCCATGTGCCATACCGGAATACAGTGCAGAGCAGCCTGGGTCAAGCACCCCAGTCATGGCGCCAGCGTAGTAATGAGCAATGATGCGTCAAATCACAAAGTGCACCTTTCCCGCAGTTAAGTTGGAGGGACGAAGCAGCCATCATTTCACTCGTTGCTGAATCCGCTTCTCCCTCATCTTCTTCAACTTAACCATGTGTTGCTTCTGCCGTTGTTCTACCTCATGTGGGACGCGGATCGGCTTGGTAAAGCACTGACATGTGGGACCGCATGTTAGCAAACCGCCAGGACAACGTCCTCCAAAAATAAGAAGCCTAATCCTAGACTTACAAAGGGCTACGTAGCTGCTACATATACTTTCCATCTAATCTATATATGCCCCCCTGATTTTCAGGTGGGGTGGGCCTAATCCTCTCCTTTGATCCAATCAAATAGTCCCACATCACATCAGTTTGTAACTTTACATAAACCATTACGTGGATGTAGCATTGCTCAAGTAAGAAACCTCCCCCGCCATCCGCACGGCAAAATCACCTCCTTTTTACTAATCTCGATTCTATAATTTTTTAGATCAATATAATTGAGATTTGTATAGATAGCACACAGGAGAAAAACCAAGTGGTACGGTTAAGGGCATCCACAATGTGTAGCCAAATGTGAAAATAGCTTTTGGCATCGTGGGAACCATTGTGGACGGTGTTGCCAAAGCCAAAAAGATGGAATCAAAGCTCCCTGATTGATTGATTGAAGGAATAGAAAAATGCAACGTCTCTCCTCTTTCTCCCATGCTTGGACGCATGTAGTACAATATAGAGCACAGAGTCTACTCCCCTGTCCCTTCTATCACAAATCACAAAGCAGTGAGGCGTCAAATCACAAAAGCATGGACGAAGCAACCATCATTTCACTCTTCGGTGACTCCGCTTCTCCATCGTCTTCTTCGAGAAGCCATCTCACCGCATTAGTTACTCCTAGTAGTACTAGTAAAGGACTTCCTGGATGCAAATAAGGCGGTTGTCTCGGCTTGCAGGCCGCACTTGCGAACGACTTACCATGGTCTGCCTCAATGGTGTTCTCCGTCGAACGCACTTTGCCAAACCACCAAAAAAATATCATCAACGTCACCGCAATGGGGAAGGAAGTCAAATATAGTTACTACCTCCATTTTTTTGTACACAAGGCCAGTATATCAAAATTACAATTTGCAAAGGGCCACTAACACTAATCGAGGCAAAATTGATGGGTTTAGCAACCAAGGACATTAATATCCCCTGCATGCATGCGGAAGTGAAAAGGTTGGTTTGCATGGCGCTGCATTAATCAAGCGATGAGGAGTCAGATGGTTAGCTCTTTGGTCTTTGGAGAAACAAATACGCATTAATTGACACGTGAAACGAGGATTTGTATCGATTAAATCCCGCGAAGGAAAACCCAGCCTTTCTTTTTTAACACTAGTACTCCTAGTACGTACGTACTTATCCTGTTTGGGTCTAGGCCTTGCATTGCCAAACTTCGCCACACATTTTTGCCAAGCTTGCCTAAAGTTTTCAAAATGAGAAGGAGGTCCACTTGCGCACGGCTATTGCGGTCGCACCGCATCCTCACACGATCACTCCTGCACGCCACGGTCGCACCGCACCCTCACACAGTCGCTCCTACACGCCGCAAACCCAACCAAGGGAACGCACCCTCACTGACACGTGATGTCGCATGTGAACACACCAAACATGGCCATCCTATCGCTGACACATAATTTTCGTTTCATAGAGTATGTTTATCTAACCGCATGTTGGGGAGTATCCGTACGGCCCGTGCGGTGGTCTGTTGCGGAATAAGAAGAGGTGAGGAAGAAGGAAAGAAGGGTTAGGAGATGTAGGATATTCATCCAACCGCCTGAAATGGTAGACTGACCCAAGTCAGGTGACTTGCATAACAAATATATGTTTTTACACAGCAAAAGATCCATAAAAACAACAACATAAAGAAAAACTATCACTGCTCGCAGAAAGAGACGACCTCGTCGTCTTTGGCTGCTGGCGCAAACCAGCCGTCATTGCCGACGTGTGTCTCTGCACCATGGTTGTCCTCGGCCTCCAGCTACTCGTTTAAGCGGAGCGTGCGGGCGCTCTGCACGAACGAGAGCGCAGCTCGGTTCAAGTCGAGGACGTCCGGTTCCGCCTACAGGAGGGCCTCGATGGCAGCGGCATCCGCGCGCTCCGCGTCGAGTCGAGCCTCCGCCGCCCGGTTCAAGTCCAGGACGTCCAGTTCCGCCTCCAGGAGGGCGTCGATGAGAGCGGCATCCGCGAGCTCTGTGTCGAGTCGAGCCTCTGTTGCCCGGTTCAAGTCCAGGACGTCCGGTTCCACCTGCAGGAGGGCCTCGATGGCAGCGGCATCCGCGCGCTCCGCCTCAAGTTGAGCCTCCACCACCCGGTTCACATCCACGACATCCGGTTCCGCCTGCAGGAGAGCCTCGATGGCAGCGGCATACGCGCGCTCTGCGTCGAGTTGAGCCTCTGCCTCCCGGTCCTCCTTTAGTACCGCCATTTTGAACCGCTGGTCCGCCTGCACCATGGGGGACTCGGACGCCGGCACGAAGTCGACGTCCATCGTCTCATACCCATCGGGGGCCTTCTGCACCGCGACCTCCGCCATGAACATTGGATCGGCTTCCTCCTCCTCGTAGCTTGGCTCCAGAGAACTCGGGGATTGGCCTGCTGCAAAGCGAGCTTGGGAACGGAGGTCTGTGGCGCCGACCGACGCCGTGATTTCTGCACGGTGCTCCGGCGTCAGCATCTTGTAGTAAGTGATCTTGCGGCGCACCATGGCTTTCCAGCGAACTAGGGGACGCTTGATGCGGGCTAGGGGATCGAAAGGTGGGGGGATGGGCTGGAGATTTGGTGTGGTTTTAGGGCAGTGGCTGGCGTAGGCCGAGCAGCGAAGGTTCTAGTGTGAATAGTGGTTCCGATGACGACCGGTCAATCGGTTTTGACTATACATTGCTCTTGTCGCGTTCACGTTGCATCCCAGCACGCTGGACCCTCGACGTCGCTCACCGAATGGAACGGACTTCGTCTTGTGTTTTCGCTCGCTTGTGGGACCACAGTTGAGAGAAATTGACGTCCCTCGCCCTTCCCCGCCTGCGTCATTTATTATACCACCACTCCCTCCGTTTTATGCGGAGTAAATAAAAACAGAGGGAATATACTATGGATGAGGATCCCCTGACGTGGCCGAACCCATTGAGTAACTGACATGCGGGGCCTAGCAAGCATGGGGTCTGCCAGTAAGTGACCGAAAGGGAGGGTAAGGCAGGGATACCTATGTCAGAGGATCCACTTCCACTATACTACTTTGACCAAATGTTACAGTAATAATATATAACATGCAAATTACACAAATGTTAGAGTAATAATATATGACATGCAACTTACACAAAGCATACAGGGTCTAATGCGTTTTTCGAGGCTAACTTTGACCAAATGTTAGAGTAATAATATATGACATGCAACTTACACAAAGCATACGGTCAAATTCGTATGTGAAAGGAGTTTCCAATGATATAATTTTCACATTATACATCTCATGTACTATTTGTCAATAGTCAAATTTGAAACCATCTCAAGTACAAATCTAGGAGTACGTACGAATCTAACAATATTGATTGGGTGTTGTTGAATGTTGATACCTTTTTGATCAAAGTAGATATACTTTGACTACACATAAAACTTATATGTAAACTAGAAAGGATAGGAGGGAGTATATTGTACGATCAAAAATGAAACGAACATTGAATACTCTTTATATATGATTTGCGGATGCTATGATCACCGGTTCAAAATTTTGAATCCGCCTTAGGTATCACGTGCCCCCACTTGTTCCCTCTCGATTTCATCTCGGGGTCCGGAGATCTATTGAAAGAGGACTAGGGTGGGTACATGCGAATGATACTCGGCGGAATGTTCAAATGAGGCATGCGGGAGGATGGACTCGACTGGAGGGCGAAATGATCGATGGAGAAGAGGGTTGGAGAGGAATGAGAAATAAGAAAACGCCACATGATTATACTTGAACGGCTCAAATAAACAATAAGTTGTCTCGCTTGGCCTACATAGTGAAAGGCCTAATGCGCAACGCGGAGCACTGATGCTCGAATATGGCCAGGAAAACAGGAAAACAGACATGTGGAGCACACTCGTCGGGACGACATAGTGCAGACTAGTCCAATGGAGGAGCTGGCCCACGACCTCCTTGCCACTGACAACCGTTCATGTGGGTCATTGGGGCCAACAACGGGGCACAGCTCCAGCATCGCCTCTGGACACGGCGACCGCGGTGAGCGACACGCTCATATCGTCGCTAGACACGGTCGGTTTCAGTTTGCCGAGGGTGGCGTTAGTGCTGTGGCACGGCCAACGGTATGTTTGGTTTGTGCCCGAGGTTGCCCCATCAAAGCATTGGGTAGCCAAAATTTTGGTTGAGGTATTGGTTGCCCATGATTTGGCCGACATTGGCAAGAAAAATGAACTTGAGTTGGCTAGAGTTCATTGGCATGCCAAAGAAATGGCAACCATCCAAACAAAGACCAATCTTTGGGTCATGACCAAAATTTTGGTTGAGGTATTGGTTGCCCATGATTTGGCCGACATTGACAAGAAAAATGAACTAGAGTTGGCTAGAGTTCATTGGCATGCCAAAAAATGGCAACCATCCAAACAAACACCAATCTTTTGGTCATGACCAAAATTTTGGCAAGGTGCACTTTGGCCACAATCCAAACACACCCCAACACCCGGCTTGTCAAGGATGCACGGGGCGCCGTGACACGTCCGCGGAGTGGTGTAGCGCGGCCAACAACATCCTCTGGACCTAAGACCATGCCGGGTCGTCTTGCTTTTTCAATGACATGCGGGGATCGCATGTAAGCAAAGGGCATCTCCAACATTGCCACGACCGCAGCTGACTACCCTGGCACACCAAAACCCTCGTCCCTCGCGCCATCGCACGGTGCATTCCCAGCTGGTGCTAGCTGCCCGCATTCATGTCGTCCGTTCATATGTCATCATTAAGAGGCTCGGTGCCCGCGGAACCAACTCCAGCGACTTAATGACGCACCCGAACGCTTGGCCTCACCGGAATGCGCTACTTAAAGCGGAAACGCCCTGCTAACCTCCACACCATAGCGCATCGTCCTCCTACCTGGAACCACATCCGCCATGACCGCAAGCGCGAACGCTCTACGGGAGATCTTGTCTTAGGGGATGAAGCTTGAGGTCGCCGCCCTCGCTCAAGTCGCCGCACAAGCGGTGGCCACGCTGGCGGCCGACGTCGGGAGCACCGTTAGCCACACGTCCTACTTGCTGCCGTCCAACCTCCGACACCATCTAGGTCGGGGACTCCTCCGAGGATGAGTAGGGCATGGGAGGCAGCAGGCCATGGTGTGCCAACTGGCCGGTCCGTCTCCCGTGTTCTACTTTTCCTTGCCGGAGACCGCACCTTCACTTCACGGGTCTTGAACCCTGCCCCCGTACATGGATATCACAGATGGAGGACGTCAGTCGCCGCCGTAGAATAGGTTTAGGGTCGGGTTTATTTTATTTTTTTGTCCTATAAAAGTTCGAAATGTAATGAAAATCTGCCGTGTTTGCATTAATCTCGGCCGGTGTATATGAACTTTCACAATAATATACATATTGTAGGAGTACTAGCAAGATACACGTGCGTTGCATGGATGATCAAGATCTTGTGGGAGAAAAGGATGAACGAGGGAAAGCCTTATCTGCAAATGTGTAGAGGAGTGCGGGTAAATTGTCATAGTTTCCTTCCTATCCATTAGATATAGATCGGATGGCCTATATTGCAGGATCTGACACATCTTTCTACATCTATGGGAACCTACAAAAGGGTTAACGTAAATTGCCTCTCTCTCTCCTCCCCTGATTTTCATGGTGGTGGGCCCCTCCCTCCCCCAATATACAATCAATAGCTCACACGTTCACATTACGTTAATTACGTAACTGGGATTACGTAGCTGTAGCATTACTCGTCCTAAAAAACCCAACTAAGCCAACCTCCCAGCATATCGCGCAGGAATAGACCTGGCCACGCCATTTTAGTTGGGATTACCGGATTACTAGTAGTAGTATTGATGGATCGCGCGAAGCAACAATTTTTTTTTTGAGGGGGCGAAGCACCTAGTTTCAAAGGAAAAAAAATGTGGTACACTCACAGCACTCCTGTCGCGGTCGCATTGCACCCCACACACGTTCGGTCCTGCACACGGCTCACGCAAACGGAACGCGCTTCGGCTTGCCTCTTCACTGACACGTGGAACTGCACTTGGAGAAACCGACCATGCACCAAACTCCCC
>NC_057812.1:116567715-116581924 GCF_018294505.1 Triticum aestivum
CCCTCCCCCCTGTCCCCCTCCACTCCATTCGCTCCGCCAAAGCCGCCCTCCCCGCCACGCCGATACGTCGGCGCCGCGATTCGGTGATCCTCTCGCTCCCACAGTACGCTCTCGTAGACTGTCATCCTTTAGTCGCGCCGCCACCTCTGGCTACATTCTTGTGGAGGCGCACGGCGGTCAGCGCTGCCACCGCTGGCGACATTCGTGTGGAGACGCACGACAGTCAGCTTCTCACATGGTACGTGCATTCTATGCTGAGGCCCCGTTCATGTCGGTGTAGCACTGAATGTTAGCTGATAGACGCTGTTAATCTCACTGTTTGCCGAAGTAGTTTACTGTCAATATGCTCTGCTTAAGAAGCTTCCTTGCCCTATTCTGCACTCAATCTGCTTAGCTGAGATGGCATGCCAAGGCCGATTAGTTGCTAAAATATCCTACCATATATTTGTTGTGACGTAGATTGCCATGGTCTAGTAGCCAATCTGTTAGCTGAAATAGCTCTACACCGTTTTATACTCGATCTTTGTTGCTGCAATGGCCTTCGCTAGTTCGATGGTTGTGTGCACGGCCTCATTGACTGCTGAAATAGCCTGCCATAATTTGGCACTCAAATATGTTTGCTGAATTAGCTTTACATATATTTCGTTACTTAGATCTGCTCGTCCAAATATCTTGCCATAGCTTTAGACATCGACCTAGGTATTTTTTTCTGTACTTCATAAAAAAGCATATATGTTTTTCCTATAATATCTAGTAGAAGAACTAATTTGTATGTCTAACAGATGGACAGGACTTGGATAACTTCTGCTCGAAGATTCTCCGCTGCATATGTCGAGGGGGTTGAAAACTTCATGAACTTTATCAGAGCTGAGTATGGTGGTCCGAAATCAGATGTGCTTTGCCCGCGTAGCAGTTGTATGAATTCAGTTACAAGACCCCAGTCAACTGTGCAAAATCATCTACACTTGTATGGGATATCGGTCACATATACTAGGTGGGTTTATCATGGTGAAGCTGTGAACGTCAATGTTATTGACTACGTGGAAGCAGCAGATCACCATCTTGATCTGCCTGATGCTTAGGTTGAAGAGGAGGAGGAGGTGGTGGTGGCAGAGCCAGTGAGTTTGACCAAAATTGAAACAACGCTACGAAATGCTCGTGCATTCCGTGAACTTTCACCTGCAGAAGAAAAACAGTGGGCCCGCATGTTGGAACAATGCAACGTTGTTGTCACCCCAGGAAATAAGTTGTCAGTATTCTCAGCTATGGTCACCTTTCTTCGGGTGAAGATATCTGAGCGGATGACCAACAAATCATTCGATGCGATGTTACCTGCTTTCCGTGAATCTTTCCCAGATGCGTCTGAGCTGCCACACACCTATAGTAAAATGAAGAATTTCCTTTGTGCAGTTGGAATTGGATATGATATGATCCATGTTTGTAAGAATAATTGTGTTCTGTTCCGGAAGGATTATGCCAACTTAAGTGAATGCCCGAAATGCAAATCATCAAGATGGAAAGACGGCGATGTTGTGAAGAGGATTCCTCATAATGTTCTGAGACATTTTCCAATTACACCAAGATTGCAGAGGTTGTTTCATGATGCTGAAACAAGAGAGGATGTATTGTGGCATTCAAGGAACCAGGAGTACAGAGATCAGAATGTAATGAGCCATCCATCTCATGGTAGTGAGTGGAAAAGCTTCAATGATAAACACAAAGAGTTTGTTGCTGACCCGAGAAACATTAGACTTGGCTTAGCTTCAGATGGATTTAACCCATTTGGCCACCAGAGTGCCACATATAGCATGTGGCCAGTGCTTGTTATCCCTTACAACATGCCTCCAAATGTCTGCACCAAAGAATCAAACTACATGATGGCCTTGCTCATCCCAGGTCCAAAAAGTCCTGGAAAGGATTTTGATTTGTTCATGGAGCCTCTTGTGGAGGAACTTCAACAGCTATGGAAGGGTGTTCTCACTCGAGACCTATATAGCAGCCCACCAGCTGATTTCTTTCTGCGTGTTGTTATAATTTGGTGCATCCATGATTATCCGGCTTTGGGCACTATGTCAGGGTGAACGACACATGGTTACAATGCATGTGTTCGTTGTGACAGGAATCCACTGTCATACGCAATACTTAGCAAGATCTGTTACATTGGACACCGCCGTTTCCTTCCCAAGGACAAGCCGCATCCTAGAAAATATCGAAGACATGTGTTCCATGCAAAGCATGAAAACCGTGGTGCGCCAAAGAGGCCCATCGCCGATGAGTTGCAAGTGGAATTAGAGAAGGTCAGGCATATTACACCAGGAAACCATCGTGGTAATGGTAGCGAGAAAAGGAAGCATGGCAGGGTAGAAGAGAGATTATTGTTTACCCACAGGTCCACTTTGTGGGACTTGGAGTATTGGAAAGATTTGGATCCGCGGCATAATCTTGATGTGATGCACATCGAGAAAAATATATGTGACAGCATTATCGGCACACTTCTTAATATTGAAGGCAAGACGAAAGATACCTTAAAATCTAGGATTGATTTGACATACCTGGGTATCAGAAAGGATTTGTAGGTGCAAGATGAAGGTAAACCACGGGATACGGCACCAGCTGTGTACGTCTTGGAGAAGGTAAAAAGAAAAGAATTCTACGAGGTCCTGTCACGTGTGAGATTCCCACATGGATTTGCTTCCAACCCTGAAAGGAGAGTCAGTGCAGATGGAAACAAGGTACAAGGGTTGAAAACTCATGACTGCAACGTCCTACTTCAAAGGGTTTTACCTGTTATCCTTAGAGGATTGGGCCGCCCTAACTTATATAGAGCAGTTGCAGAGTTGGGACAATTCTTCAGGGAACTCTGCAGTAGGAATATCAGGATAGATGCTTTGGAGCGTCTTAGAGACAAGATAGCGACTATCCTATGCGACCTTGAGAAGATATATCCTCCAGCCTTCTTTGATGTGATGGTGCATTTGGCTATTCATCTACCTGATGAGGCACTACTTAGAGGTCCAGTACAGTATGGTGGGATGTACCCTATTGAAAGGCAGCTAGGCACTTTCAATGGCAATGTTAGGAACATAGCTAGACCTGAGGGTTCCATTGTAGAGGCCTACATTGCTACAGAAGCGTTGACATTCTGCTCAAAATACATTGAAACAGCTGATCAGCTTAGCAAAGAGGTGGGTGAAGACAATCCCGGGCTCAATGTTTTCGATTATTCTATTCGAGTTACAGGGAAGAGTCGACAAGAGGGCACACCTAAAGATTTGGACAAAATGGTTTGGTATGTGTTGAATAACTGTCCTGAGATACTACCTTATATCAAGTAAGTGCAGTACTGCAGCTTATACATCGTAATCTACTAAACTTGCAACACATTCTTATATATTTAGATGTTTGATGCGATCACTATGTTGTGCAGCATCTACAAAGAGGAGTTACTTCCGCAAAATCCAAGAAACATTGACAAACTGGTTATGGCAAGATTTGCGAAATGGTTCAAGAACCATGGAAGCTTTTGAAGTGCACTGTCAGTTTTTTAATATATTGAGTACATAAGATGATCAGCTTGTCTATTTTCTAACCATAGGTTAAGAAGATGCGGGAGGATGGGCAGGCAGTTGACGATGCCCTTTACTCACTAGCAATGGGTCCTGATACTCGGGTAAGACATTATGAATCTTGCGTTGTTGGAGATGTGCGCTACAACACCCTTGCACGAGACGAAGGCAGGAAGACACAAAATAGTGCCATCATGAGCACGGATACGTATGACAAAGAGACAATTGAAATGTATGCTAACATAAGAGACATTATTCAGTTGCAGTATATCTCCAGTTTTGAGGATCATCGGTGTGTGGTTCTGTCGTGCCGTCGTTGGTATAACCTGTTTTCCAGGATCGCAAAACCCAGAGCTGATGATTATTTCAAATCCATCAATGTCAAGGCGGCATACCAGACCAACGAGCCTTTTATTTTCGCAAATCAAGCAACATAGATATTTTTCTTGGAAGATACATTTGCATGTAGCGATGACTGGAGAGTATTGCAAAGGTTTGAGCAGAGGGATTCGTTTAATGAAGTTGCACAACAAGATGATGCTTACACTGCTCCTGATGTACAAGATAACACAGATGTTCCTAATATCTTTGAGAACCATCACGTCAATGACGCCGGCGAAAAGATTGTCTGTCGTGTTGTGGACATACAAGAGTTGATCAAGAAGAAGCCAACGTTCGAGGACGTTGAGGACGAAGAAGAAGATGACACCGTGGGGAATTACGATTCACACTGATACACATGGAGAAGATGTTCACGCTGCTGCTGCGGATGATGATTACATTGCCTTTTTTGTATTTGCCTGTCAGAAGACGTTTTTTATCTACATTGCTTTTTTACAACTAAAACCGGATGAACATGTTGTTTAGTATTTTGCTGTGAGAACATCACTTGTTATGTATGCTGATTTGTGTTTGCTGATTGTATGACAACTAAAACATGATGACATTGTTGTTTAGTTGTACTCATATTTGGCTGTGAAACTTGAATTTGATGACATAGTTTGCTGTTGGACTGCAATTTGCTCGACGTCTTCGAATGAGAACAAAGCTGACCCGAAAGGGCCTCTGCTATTTATTTATATGAGCAAAAGGGGATACCCCCTGATTTCCGTTAATAGAAATCATTAGATGTTCACAACACTACGCCCAGCCTGCTACACAGGTTTCATTCATTACTAGTTTCAGCAAAGTGCTCATGTCGTAGCCACTGAATACATCACGAGTGCTACATACACTGCAAATAAAGAGACAATCATCCTACAAAGCACATCGATTTTTCCCATTATCTTCACAAGCTCTTTCATCTCCTCATTGCTGTCAAGGCCATTCAGCAGTTGTTGCTTGGCCATGATCAGAGGAACTGCATCTTTAACCTTCTTCTCTGCATCTTCCTCTTCTGTCATTCCTTCAGTTACTTGTCCAACACCCCAACCTGCTCGTATTGGGATTCTTCGGCTAACCAAATAATCAGCGTAGTTGCATTCCCCCACATCAGCAACTTCCTAGAAATACAAATCACATGAATCTTCCCTTTTTTGCATGAATCAAATTGGTAGATCATCAACCAAACTATTAAAAAAAATCAGCAACTGAAAGCAGCAGAACAACATTTAAACATATTATTACCCCATGATTCAGGCATTTGTAGAAGACTCGGCCAGGGTTGCGGATTGTGGTTGAGACGCGATGGATGACTCTGCGTGATTTGCAGTAGTGGCACCACACCAACGGCAGCGGGTTGCGATGAGCAATCGGCTGCGGTGCGCGTGCCTGTGAGGGTGTGATGAGACCCAGAGGCGATGGTACGGGTTATGACTTGGCGCATATCTGGTTGTTGCCTGCTGAAGAGCAGGTGGATGAGCAGCCAGCGGACATGGTTGCTGCGGCCAGAGCTTCTGATGCTAGGCAGAGTAAGTAGAGAAGAGGAGAAGTGAACGTTGGATATGTTAGTTTCATTACTTGTAGAGTAGCATAGCACCATATATAGTCATAGTCTAGGTTTGGATTCGAACCAGCTACAGGAGCACGTGTTTCTTTTTTCTAAAACTCGGCAACGTCTCATTACTGGTACACTAGCTTGTTCTGTACGCCTTCCCAAGTCTTTGATTTTATTTCCCTTTTTTGCAAGGAAGAAAGGAGGAAAAAATTGAGAGTTCTTGGGACTCGAACCCAAGACCTCTCGGTTGAAAACCAAGGGTGCTAGTCACTTATGTGGCGAATGTTCCCTGTGAGGAGGACGGTAGACGAACGCATTTTCCTCGCAGTTTTCTTCCTATATATAAAAAAGTATGCTACTTGGTGTCCACTTATAGTCAACAAACGATTGTGCCAACCTTGACCGTTGGATTGACATTCAACGTCTGTCGCGTTTCTTCAGTCTCTTCTTCCTCGAGCCGCCAAAGCCAAACCAGCGCCGGCGGGACCGCCTGCTCCCGCCTCCCACGGCTGGCTGTGATCTGTCCCCGCTCCTGTTCGTTCCCGTCCGAGGCCTCACCATCGTCCTCTGCCTTGGTTCGCTCGCCGCGGCGCCGCCCTCCGGTGTTGTCAACATGGTCAAAAACCGACAGGAATAAGGAGATGACTGTACATGGTGAGCATGACAGTAGGGACCCAGTAGCGCGCTCAGTAATTTTGTTTTTTCGGGACGGAGAAGGGTATCAACTGGGTTGTGCGGGACCCATGGCCCGTCTAGCCCAGGCTTTTATTTCATATGTTTAGCACATGACCAGCCTAGTTTGTTTTTTTCATTTCTGAAAATTGCTAGCCAGCTATTTTGTTTTTTGCAGAATAACCAACGTAGTCCTACTTGCTTTTCTACGCCCTGCTGGGCCGGAAATCTTTCAAGACGAGGAGGGATGCATTTTGCCCAGAAAATGGGCTATAATTAATAAGAAATGGGCTATAAGTAATAATAAATGGGCTGTAAAATGAAAAAATATAGCAAACAGACAATTAGTTCAAAAATAATGTTTTCTTTCGGATTTTGATATTTTAAATTTCATTGTTTTTGTGCGGGTAAAATTTGATTGAATTTAAACTAAGGTATATTTAGATTTAAAATTAATTTGAATCTGGCTAGAAATTTTGGGTTGTATGCTGTTTGGGACAGATTTGGAGGCTGACTTGTGGGTCTACTAGGTTGACGTGTACTTTGGCTTTGTCAACTTAGTCCACAAACGATTCTAGTAGCAGTGACCGTTGGATGTTAATCCAATGGCCGTGCCACTTCTTCAATATCTGATCTTCTTGCCCCAGCCGCCCAAACCAGCTCTGGTGGGACTGCCTGCTCCTGCCTCCCGTGGCCGGCTGTGCTGCAGCAAAGGCCGCACCGCCCCACCCTACTTCATTGCTGGCCAGGCCATTCCTCTACTCACCCACACCTCCTGTTATTTTCCGGTGACGGCAGCCAAACCAGTAAACCCTCGTACTCCCCACCGCGTGGGCAACCATTGCCGAGTCTTCCCCGGCTCCGTGTCGTTCCCTTCCTAGGCCTCGCCGTCGTCCACCGCCATGGTGCTCTCGGCGCGGCCTGGTCAACTTGGTTAACGAACGACATCCATCGGCCGTGGACTGTACGCGCAAAATAATGATTCCTACACCTGACAGCTGGGACCCACCGGAAGGGCCTCTGTATTTCGCGAAAAAAACCTTCCCCCCGCTGACATGTCGGACCCACCAGCTATCACTACTATGGAAAAGCCTACCAGCAGCGAGGGTTTTGGGCCTCTCAGTAGCGCGGGCACCGGCGCTACTAATAAGGCGCTACAGCTAACGTATAGCAGTAGTGCCGGTTGTCCCACGCTACTGCTATACATGCATAGATGTAGCGCTCTTTGGAAAAGGGCGCTACTGATATTATCTGCAGTGCTGTTTGCTGGGACGCGCTACTGACAATGCGGCACTACTGCTAAATTTCCCCCCTCGCTACTACTAGTTTATTTATTAGTTTTTTTCCTACATATTTGTTTTGTATTTGAATAGGCTTTATACAATAATATTTAGCATATCATACACATACAAATGTAATCATAGCATATACATACAATTAGTCTCATCAAAACATGTCATCATCATAATCATCATCCAACACAAAGTGGTCTCTCATCATCATCTCGAAAATAGCGATACAAGTCTCGAATGATATGCAAATACATCGTCATCCATCTAAACAATGATTTACGCGAGAAGAGCTATCACTTTGAGAAGATGAGTTCGTATCCCTCTTTCGCATTAGCGTGAACCTCTAAACTAACTACTGCCTGTCGCTCGGAAACCGGAAGGGCCTGACACTCCGGCCACTTGTCGTATATATACTCCTGGCATAGTACTTCTTCGCCATCTATGATCTATGCACCTGCATCATCACATGAGTCGATGATATGCAACATATATAGTTGAGCAACAGAAAGAGACAGACTTGGCAAAAATAAAAACAACATATCATAAGCATAAATAACAAAGTTCATCGTACCCCCAAAATGCCCTAACTAAAGTGATTTTCGCTAGTCAAGGAGGAGGACGGTTTAATTACATCACAAATATAGTTTCACTATGCATAACTCAAAGTTTTGTCATACAGAAAGTATGGACTAAACGGACACATTGTCATATATTGACAATCACTCCAACATGTCGTTCCATCCATCCAAGTCAGGGAGATAGTCCCCGAGCCTAGTGAAAGGCTTCAGGTCGAGACGCTTAGAGGCTATCCATGTTCTTAGAAACTAAAATTACCAGCAGTCTCATGAACTCCGTAATGACCGGTGTTGTCTCGTAAACCTTTTTCACTGGGTCCCAACGGTGCCGGGCCCTGAGGACGTCACGCTCCTGCGGGACGGTGAACTCCGCCAAGGGGTCTGGGATGCCCAGACTCGTGGCTTCCGCGTCCTCCTTGGCCCATTTGGACCTCTTTCCGCCGTAACCACGGCTTCCGAGGTGGTGGCTCCCAATGTTCCTCTCTTGAAGCCCCTTCATGTACTTAGACTTTTTTTTGGCATCTTCGGCATGTTTGTCGGATTATCCTTTGGCATCTTCGCAAGCCTCCTTGAATATTTGAAACTGCTCTTCCGTGATTGTCGGATTATCCTTTACAATCTCGAAGTAGGGTTCCTTCTTGTCGATGATCCTTGCTTTCACTCGATTTTTTCAGGCGGCCAACGCGTCGCTAAACTTGGTCATGGCGTGTTTGTTTATCTTCTTCATTGCCGGGTCCTCATCTGGATCTTTATAATCCTTCTCATTCCGGCCCGGGAACAAGAATATCTGGTGAAACTTCTTTAGGAGGGAGCTCCTCATATTTTCTATCTTCTGTAGTTTCTCATCGTTGATGGTGGCAGTTGTCCGTACGATGCAGCCTATTTGATTGCCATAGCATCGACTCGCTTCCTCGGGCGCCGTTGGCTCAAAATTGCCGTCGTCCACCTCCGTGACCACCACTCTAGTAGTCCTGAGTTTATTAGGAACCCGTTGCCTCTTTGCTTTCGGTTCTACACCGGCTCCGCTCCCCGAGGCAGCATCGGTCTCAGTCTCAGCGCCGGTCTCGATGCATGTCTGAGTCTAAGCGACGGTCTCAGTCTCAGCACCGGTCTGCGTGTTGGTCTTAGTCCCCGATGCCACCGGTGGGCCCAGCAATAACATCGGTTGATCATCGGTAAGGCTAAAAAATTCGTCTGCCGCCCGGTAGGCGTCGTCGCAATCACCAGAACCCTGTCCTTCATCGTTGCTAGCCATGTTTCCTATGATTAAATCTAGTCAATTAATTCTAGACCTAATAAAATGAATAATGACATAAAAAAGGCCTATTGTTTTGCAGGAACATTGACTCCTTCCTGGTGCGGCAAATCACACGCGCACTCGATTTGTCCTAGTTTGTAGCACAAGTCATGCCGAAATCCACGGAAAATTTTGGCATGACCTTTGCTAAAAAGTGGACAAATCGAGAACCTGAAATTTTCCGGAACGGTAATGAATCAACATTCCCGCAAAATATATATAGGCCACTCAGCTTCATTGAAACAACAAAGCCACTTGGGCACAAGCAACATGACCACTTCAATGAAAAGATATAATCAACAATTAAAGTCTAGGAAGGGATCATCTTTAAAATAAAACTTGCCTAAATAACCTAGATAATTAACCTAATCAAACTAGTTAACCTGACTAGTTCTCTGTCAAAGCCCTAACTAAATTTTTGCACTAACCTAGGTAATTAACCTAATTAAACTAGTTAACCTAACTACTTCTCTGTCAAAGCCCTAACTAAATTTGCCCTAACCTAGATAATTAACATAATTAAACTAGCTAACGTATGCATGAGAGAGAGAGAGGAGGGGTGGGGGCTTACAGAAGATGGCTCCGGTGGTGGCGAGGGAGGCAGTGGTGGCGAGGGAGGCAGGGGCGTCTCCGGTGACGGCGAGGGAGGCAGTTTTGGCGAGGGAGGATCCGGTGGCGTCGACGGCGGCTCTGGTGGTGTTGATGAGGCCGCGCGGCTCCGTGGCGTTGGGGGCGGCTCCGATGGCGTCGACGGCGCATGGCTCTGGTGGCTCCTGGGCGTCGATGTCGGCAGGAGACGGCGGCGAAGTGGGGCGACGACGAATCGGGGAGACGGCGGCGGGGTGGGCCGAGAGATTTGGGGGGCAAGTGGTGGTCGGGGGGGAAATGGTTTTTGGTTAAGTCAAAACTAGCGGTAGCCGTTTCGCAGCACACGCTATAGCTAAGGTAGCTATAGCGCTTTTTCCAAAACGCGCTACTGCTATACATATGTAAGTTTCTCTCTTTTTTATTTCCTTTTCTGTTTCTATAGCGGGGGTCCTCGAAACGCGATACCGCTGTGTTAGCTACAGCACCTCTTACTAACACACGCTACAGCTAAGCCTTTCTCTGTTTTTTCGTTTTTTCATTTATTTTGCTTTACATTTTATTTTTTTTCTTTCTCATTTTTCTGTTTCTTTCATTTTCATTTACTTTTCTATTTGTTTTTCATTTTATTTTATTTCCATTAGCAGTAGTGCTGTTACAGGGAAACGCGTTGCTACTCATGCCCTAGCGGTAGCGCGCTTCCTGCAAGGCCGCTACTGCTATGCGTAGCCCATCGTTCCAGCAATGGGAATATTAGTAGCGCTTTTACGGGCACACGCGCTACTGCTAGAATCGTATCTGCAGCGCAGTTTATTCCGAACCGCTACTGCTATCTAGCACTAGCGCCCTTTTTTAACCTGCGCTGTTGCTAAATTTCTGTGTATAAGGTTTTCCCTAGTAGTGTATATCTTCGCACGCAAGGAAGTGCCTCCTTATTACACACAAAAAAATGAATACCCCCCTGCTAGCTGGGACCCACCATAGTGGGAGGATGACTTGTGGGCCAACAAAGTTGACGGGGACGGAGGGCTTTGTCAACTAAGTCAATATGAACGATTCTAGCTCCAGTGACCGTACGATGTCCATCCAACGTCCGTAGTGCTTCTTCAACCTCTGGTCTTCTTGCTCCAGCCGCCCAAACCAGCGCCGGTCATGCCTCGTGCTCCTGCCTCCCGTGGCCGGCTGCGATGCGGCGGAGGCCTCACCGCCCCCTACTATTCCCACCACTGGCCAGGCCCTGCGGCGACGGCAGCCTCACACCGCAGCCGAACCAGTGAACCCTCGTACTCCTCTCCGCGCGGGATTCCACTGCCGCGTCTTCCCCATCTCCGCATCGTCCCCTTCCTAGGCCTCGCCGTCGTCCACCGCCATGGTGCTCTCAGCGCGGCGTGGTCAAGGAACGACTTCCATCGCAAGAGTACTGTACGTGGAGAGGCTGACAGCTGGGTCCACGGCCACAGCCCAGTTGTTTTGTGATTTGCCAAGTAAGTCGCTTTGTCAGGCCTGTTGGGCTGCAAATCTTTCAAGACGAGGAGAGCTTTCATTCGGCTGGCCGAGAAAATGGCCCATCAGTAATGAGAAATGGGTTGTACATTTTTAAAACACATCAAACCAGCAATTAGTTTCAAATATCTTTTTTTCATTTCAAGATTTTAAATTACATTAATTTTTATGCATGGAGAATTTGTTGGATTTTATATTGATATACATTTATTTTTAAAATCAGCTTGAATGTGAGTCAAAATTTTGGGATTAAAAACAGTTCAGACCGCACCGAAATATGCAAAATTTCGTATAATTTTTTAACCGTGGCCACAATTTGGGCTGTAATGCTAACAAAAAGAATATGGGCTCCAAAAAAACCTTAAGAATTAGCAAATGGGCTGAAAATTATTAGAAATAATGGCAGATGGGTTGTATGCTGTTTTCCACAGATTTGAGGCTTTCCTACAAAAAGGTTGACGCACAAGCAGTGACTGTTGGATGTCCATCCAATGGCCGTCGTGCTTCTTCAATCTGTGCTCTTCCTGCTCCAGCCGCTCAAACAAGCGCCGGCGGGACTGCCTACTCCCTCCTCCCCGCGGCCGGCTGTGCTACCACGCAGGCCTCACCGCCCTACTGTACTCCCATCGCTGGCCTAGCCATCCCTCTACTCACCCACACCTGATGTTATTCTCCGGCGACGATAGATGAACCATTAAACCCTCGTACAGTCATACTCCCCTCCGCGTGGGAAACAACTGCCGAGTCTTCCCTACCTCTGTGTCGTTCCCTTCCTAGGCCTCGCCATCGTCCACCGCCCTGGTGCTCTCGGCCCAGCCTAGTCAACATGGTCAACGACCAACATGCATCTGAAGTGGACTGTACGTGGAGAGGCCGACAGCTGGGTCCACGGCCACACCCAAGGAAATGCCTCCTTATTACGTGCAAAATAATGATTCCTCCACCTGACATCAGGGACCCATCGAAAGGGCCTCTATATTTCGCAAAAAAAACGTTATCGTCGCTGACAGCTCGGACCCACCAGCTATATCTTCGCACGCAAGGAAGTGCCTCCTTATTACGCACAAAAAAATGAATACTCCCCCTGTTAGCTGGGACCAAGTATAGTGGCAGGCTGACTTGTGGGCCTACTAAGTTGATGGGGACGGAGGGCTTTGTCAACTTAGTCAATATGCACGATTCTAGCTCCAGCGACCGTACGATGTCCATCCAACGGCCGTAGTGCTTCTTCAACCTCTGGTCTTCTTGCTCCAGCCGCCCAAACCAGCGCCGGTCATGCCTCGTGCTCCTGCCTCCCGTGGCCGGCTGCGATGCGGCGGAGGCCTCACCGCCCCTACTACTCCCACCGCTGGCCAGGCCATCCCTCTACTCACCCACACCCCCTGTTACTCTGCGGCGACGGCAGCCTCACACCACAGTGAACCAGTGCCCTCGTACTCCTCTACGCGTGGGCATCCACTGCCACGTCTTTCCCGGCTCCACGTCGTCCCCTTCCTAGGCCTCGCCGTCGTCCACCGCCCTGGTGCTCTCGGCGCGGCGTGGTCAACGTGGTCAAGGAACGGCTTCCATCGGACGTGGACTGTACGTGGAGACGCTGACAGCTGGGTCCACGGCCGCAGCAAGGAAGTGCCTCCTTATTATGTGCAAAATAATTATTCCTCCACCTGACAACGGGGACCCACCGGACGGGCCACCGTATTTCGCCCCCCTGACTGCTGGGACCCACTAGCTACATCTTCGCATGCAAGGAAGTCTCTGACAGTCGGGACCCACCTGGTCGAAGCGTACGTAGCGTTGTCATTCTGGTCGCGAACATGTACGTACATATATACTGGTGGATGTAGAGGCGCGCATGTGTCGTAGTAGAGGCGGCCAGGGTGCAAGAAAGAAAATACGGCCACGTATGTGTACATACGGGCGGGGTCTCGAACGCCTACTCGCGCATACGTACGGCGAGGGCTCGTTGACATGGCTGGGTCGGAACGGAGAAACAGCGTCGTCGTCGTCTTCATGGGGAGGCAACGGAATGCGTCGTCTTCATGGGGAAGCAACGGAATGCGTCATGTTCATGGGGAGGCAACGAAAAGCGTCATGTTCATCGGGAGGCAACGGAACACGTGGGAGCCAACCGGCTGGGTCGGAACGGAATGCGTGGTCGTGTTCATCGGGAGGGCTTGGATGGAACAGGCGATGGAAACGAGGCCTGGCGTACCGCACAACGGAGGAAACGGACCTCCTATGTTCGGAACGGGGTCCTGTTGATCGGGAGGGGTCTGGCGTACCGCAAAACGAAGGAAACAGACCTCCTATGGTCGAAACGGGGGTCCTGTTCATCGGGAGGGGTGTGGCGTACCGCAAAACGGACGAAACGGACCTCCTACGGTCGAAACGGGAGTCCTGTTCATCAGGAGGGGTGTGGCGTACCGCAAAACGGGACTCCACAGGATACTGTTCATCTCCACCGTCGACCCCCTCCAGCCTCCACGAGCTACTGTTCATCCACCGTCGACCTCCTCCAGCCTCCACCTACGACTGTTCATCCACGGGCTCCTGTTCATCCAGCCTCCACCGCGCGCTACTCCACCGGCTACTGTTCAACCAGCCCTCTCCACGGGCTCCTGTTCAACCACCCCTCCACGGGCTACTATTCATCCTGCCCTCCACCATCTACTGTTCATCCTACCCTCCATGGGGTGGTCCTGTTCATCTAGCCCTCCACGGGGTCCTGTTCATCCAGCCCCAACCGGCTCGATTGATCGGGGTCCTGTTCATCCAGAGGCAAC
>NC_057812.1:116582160-116582703 GCF_018294505.1 Triticum aestivum
GGAAAAGGGCTACTAATGGCGCACCAGTTTTGCCTACTAATGGCGCATCACTGGTGCGCCATTAGTATCACGCCACTAGTATTTTTTACTAATGGCGCACCACTGGTGCGCCATTAGTATCTGGTATTAGTATAGGCCACGGTGCGCCATTAGTATAGGCCACGGTGCGCCATTAGTATAGGCCACTGGTGCGCCATTAGTATTTTTGAATTTTGAAGGCGGGAAAATAGTAGTGGCGCACCGTCTAACCCCCACTGTGCGCCATTGCTATTTTTGAATTTTGAATTTGGATCTGGATCGTGATTTTTTTGCCCATTTTTTGCTTGTTTTTTGGCACGATATTATTTCAAATTTTGTTCCTGTTTTTGGATCTTGTATGTTCTTTTGCCGTGTTCTTTTGCCGGAGAGGAGTTCGCCGAAGAGGAGGAGGAGGTCACCGGAGAGGCGCTCGCCTACATCGCCGGAGAGGAGGAGGAGGAGTTCGCCGGAGAGGAGGAGGAGGAGGTCACCGGAGAGGAGGAGGAGGAGGAGGTCGCCGGAGAG
>NC_057812.1:116582756-116582974 GCF_018294505.1 Triticum aestivum
GGAGGTCACCGGAGAGGCGCTCGCCTACATCGCCGGAGAGGAGGAGGAGGTCGCCGGAGAGGAGTTCACCGGAGCATCGGAGAGGAGGAAGGAGAAACCATGAGGGGATGGGAGGAGAGGAGGGAGGAGGAGCTCACCGGAGAGGAGGGAGGAGGAGCTCACCGGAGAGGAGGGAGGAGAAACCGTGAGGGGAGGGGAGGGGAGGAGAGGAGGGAGGA
>NC_057812.1:116883208-117065418 GCF_018294505.1 Triticum aestivum
TGGATGATAAGACAGACTTATTAGAAGATTATGAAAAGTTTGATGAAATTGCTCCATTCGCAGTGAATATTGACCCGAGCATCCCGTTAAATGATGAAGATTGTCCATGGTTACGGCGCAAAGGGACACACGTGAAGAAAAAGTTTCACACCCAAAGATCCCACTCTAGGATGTGATCGGCTTCACTGTCATCACTTTCTTCTCAAGTGAGTTTCCGGACTTATATATCTGGAAAGTCCCGCTTCGAACAAACCGGAGGGAATCTTTGTAATAGTTAGGGTACTTATGTGTTTTGGCATTTGAAAGGCGAAGAAATTTTATGTGCAAACAAATTGTTTCATGCATTTACTGATTTTTTCAGATAAATTACCCTGCAATTGAAAACACTTCAAATGAACTCTGAAAATGTTGAAAGTTGGCATGGTATCATAATTTCACCCACATAGCATGTGCAAAAAATTAGAGAGTGTTACGGCAAAAACTGGATGCACTTCGTGTACAAAATGGACAATCTCTTTCGAAGTATCTGGGTTTCGGACGAAAACTCATCTGTTACAAAGACATTTCATTTTTTAAATAACCTAAGTATTACCAAATTGAATTTAATGATAAAACCCACTAATATTAAACATAATAAAAGAATCACTAAAAAATCAATTTTTAAAGTTAAGTTATTCACAAACTAGTGATTCACACAAATTTCAAATTATTCAAATTTGAAAACTACTGTCACTAATAGAAACTTTGTAATTTTTTGAACCTAAAGAAAAAATATTCACAAATAAATTCTAAATACAGCAAAAACAACTCGGAAAAAAATAAAAGAAAATGAATAAAGCAGAAAAACTAAATAAAAAGGCTCGCCTACTAGGCCACAGCGGCCTGTATACGACTAGAAACCCAACCTCTAGTTGCGCCAGGATGCAGGCCTGCCATCCCAGTAGGCCCAACAGGGCATCGCAGCAGAGGTAGGCCTAGAAGGCCTTCTTTAGAGAGGAGCTCGAGATAGCAGCGGCAGCGGGACTTATAAGCAGGTGCGAGCGTCCCTCGGCTAGCGAGGTGGGACTAAACTTCAGCGCCCCTCGCCTGGCAGCGCACGACCTTTAGTACCGGGTGGTGACTCCAACCGGTACTAAAGGGGTGGTCTTTAGTATCGGTGGAGCCAAAACAGGTCTTTAATACCGGTTGGTTGGCTCCAACCGGTACTAAAGGTGCCGCCTATATGAGAAATACTTCAAACAAATTCAGTTTCTCATCTCCCACTTCTCTCTGCTTTGACATCGCGCTGCCGCCCCGTCACGCATTGTCGCCGCCCCCGTCGCGCCGTCCCCGTCGACTCCGCGCCGCTCCCGTCCTCGTCGCGTCGTCCCCATCGACTCCGCGCCACCCCCGTCGCCGGCCCATCCCCGTCGCCGCACCGGCCCGTCGCCGTCCCCTCGCTTCGCCGTCGCCTTGGACCTCGCCTTGCCGTCCTCGTCACCTGGACCTCGCCGTCGCTGTCGTCTCGACCTCGCCCGCACTTGGAGCCCCTCTCCTGTTGGGAAACATAGTAATTTCAAAATTTTACCTACGCACACGCAAGATCATGGTGATGCATAGCAACAAGAGGGGAGAGTGTTGTCCACGTACCCTCGTAGACTGAAAGCGGAAGCGTTAGCACAACGCGGTTGATGTAGTCGAATGTCTTCATGATCCGACCGATCGAAGTACCGAACGCACGGCACCTCCGAGTTCAGTACACGTCCAGCTCGATGACATCCTGCGAACTCCGTTCCAGCAGAGCTTCACGGGAGAGTTCCGTCAGCATGACAGCGTGGTGACAGTGATGATGTTGCTACCGACGCAGGGCTTCGCCTAAGCACCGCTACGATATGACCGAGGTGGAATATGGTGGAGGGGGGCACCGCACATGGCTGGGAGAGATCAACTGACAAACTTGTGTGCCTAGAGGTGCCCCCTGCCCCTGTATATAAAGGAGCAAGGGGGAGGCCGGCCGGCTATCTATGGGCGCGCCAGGAGGAGGAGTCCTCCTCCTAGTAGGAGTAGGACTCCCCTTTCCTACTCCTACTAGGAGGAGGAAAGGAAGGAGGAGAAGGAGAAGGAAGGAGAAGGAGGAAAAGGAGGAAAGGGGGGCCGGCCCCCTAGTCCAATTCGGTTTGGGCTAGGGGGCCGCGCGCCCTGCCTCCTCTCTTCCACCACTTGGCCCATGAGGCCCATTACTTCTTCCTTGTATTCCCGTAACTCCCCGGTACCCCCTAAAATACCCGAATCACTCGGAACCTTTCCGATGTCCGAATATAGTCGTCCAATATATCGATCTTTACGTCTCAACCATTTCGAGACTCCTCGTCATGTCCCCGATCTCATCCGGGACTCTGAACTACCTTCGGTATATCAAATCACATAAACTCATAATACAATCGTCACCAAAACTTTAAGCGTGCGGACCCTACGGGTTCGAGAACTATGTAGACATGACCGAGACATGTCTCCGGTCAATAACCAATAGCGGAACCTGGATGCTCATATTGGCTCTCACATATTCTACGAAGATCTTTATCGGTCAGACCGCATAACAACATACGTTGTTACCTTTGTCATCGGTATGTTACTTGCCCGAGATTCGATCGTCGGTATCTCAATACGTAGTTCAATCTCGTTACCGGCAAGTCTCTTTACTCGTTCCGTAATACATCATCCCGCAACTAATTTATTAGTTGCAATGCTTGCAAAGCTTAAGTGATGTGCATTACCGAGAGGGCCCAGAGATACCTCTCCGACAATCGGAGTGACAAATCCTAATCTCGAAATATGCCAACCCAACAAGTACCTTCGGAGACACCTGTAGAGCACCTTTATAATCACCCGGTTACGCTGTGACGTTTGGTAGCACACAAAGTGTTCCTCCAGTAAACGGGAGTTGCATAATCTCATAGTCATAGGAACATGTATAAGTTATGAAGAAAGCAATAGCAACAAACTAAAATATCAAGTGCTAAGCTAATGGAATGGGTCAAGTCAATCACATCATTCTCCTAATGATGTGATCCCGTTAATCAAATGACAACTCATGACTATGGCTAGGAAACATAACCATCTTCGATTAACGAGCTAGTCAAGTAGAGGCATACTAGTGACACTCTGTTTGTCTATGTATTCACACATGTATTATGTTTCCGTTTAATACAATTCTAGCATGAATAATAAACATTTATCATGATATAAGGAAATAAATAATAACTTTATTATTGCCTCTAGGGAATATTTCCTTCAATCTCCCACTTGCACTAGAGTCAATAATCTAGATTACATAGTAATGATTCTAACACCCATGGAGCCTTGGTGCTGATCATGTTTTGCTCGTGGAAGAGGCTTAGTCAGCGGGTCTGCAACATTCAGATCCGTATATATCTTGCAAATTTCTATGTCTCCCACTTGGACTAAATCCCGAATGGAATTGAAGCGTCTCTTGATGTGCTTGTTTCTCTTGTGAAATCTGGATTCCTTCGCCAAGGCAATTACACCAGTATTGTCACAAAAGATTTTCATTGGACCCGATGCACTAGGTATGACACCTAGATCGGATATGAACTCCTTCATCCAGACTCCTTCATTTGCTGCTTCCGAAGCAGCTATGTACTCTGCTTCACATGTAGATCCCGCCACGATGCTTTGTTTAGAACTGCACCAACTGACGGCTCCACCGTTCAATATAAACACGTATCCGGTTTGCGATTTAGAATCGTCCAGATCAGTGTCAAAGCTTGCATCAACGTAACCATTTACGATGAGCTCTTTGTCACCTCCATATATGAGAAACATATGCTTAGTCCTTTTCAGGTACTTTAGGATGTTCTTGACCGATGTTCAGTGATCCACTCCAGGATTACCTTGGTACCTCCCTGCTAGACTTATAGCAAGGCACACATCAGGTCTGGTACACAGCATTGCATACATGATAGAGCCTATGGCTGAAGCATAGGGAACATCTTTCATTTTCTTTCTATCTTCTGCGGTGGTCGGACATTGAGTCTTACTCAACTTCACAACTTGTAATACAGACAAGAACCCTTTCTTTGCCTGGTCCATTTTGAACTTCTTCAAAACTTTGTCAAGGTATGTGCTTTGTGAAAGTCCAATTAAGCGTCTTGATCTATCTCTATAGATCTTAATGCCCAATACGTAAGCAGCTTCACCGAGGTCTTTCATTGAAAAACTCTTATTCAAATATCCCTTTATGCTATCCAGAAATTCTATATCATTTCCAATCAATAATATGTCATCCACATATAATATCAGAAATGCTACAGAGCTCCCACTCACTTTCTTGTAAATACAGGCTTCTCCAAAAGTCTGTACAAAACCAAATGCTTTGATCACACTATCAAAGCGTTTATTCCAACTCCGAGAGGCTTGCACCAGTCCATAAATGGATCGCTGGAGCTTGCACACTTTGTTAGCTCACTTTGGATCGACAAAACCTTCTGGCTGCATCATATACAACTCTTCTTCCAGAACTCCATTCAGGAATGCAGTTTTAACATCCATTTGCCAAATTTCATAATCATAAAATGCAGCAATTGCTAACATGATTCGGACAGACTTAAGCATCGCTACGGGTGAGAAGGTCTCATCGTAGCCAATCCCTTGAACTTGTCGAAAACCTTTTGCGACAAGTCGAGCTTTGTAGACAGTAACATTACCTTCAGCGTCAGTCTTCTTCTTGAAGATCCATTTATTCTCAATTGCTTGCCGATCAACGGGCAAGTTAACCAAAGTCCACACTTTGTTCTCATAAATGGATCCCATCTCAGATTTCATGGCTTCTAGCCATTTTGCGGAATCTGGGCTCACCATCGCTTCTTCACAGTTCGTAGGTTCATCATGGTCTAGTAACATGACTTCCAGAACAGGATTACCGTACCACTCTAGTGCGGATCTCACTCTGGTTTACCTACGAGATTCGGTAGTAACTTGATCTGAAGTTACATGATCATCATCATTAGCTTCCTCACTAATTGGTGTAGTAGTCACAAGAACAGATTTCTGTGATGAACTACATTCCAATAAGGGAGAAGGTACAATTACCTTATCAAGTTTTCTACTTTCCTCCCACTCACTTCTTTCGAGAGAAACTCCTTCTCTAGACAGGATCCATTCTTAGCAACGAATGTCTTGCCTTCGGATCTGTGATAGAAGGTGTACCCAACAGTCTCCTTTGGGTATCCTATGAAGACATATTTCTCCGATTTGGGTTTGAGCTTATCATGTTGAAACTTTTTCACATAAGCATTGCAGTCCCAAACTTTAAGAAGCGACAGCTTAGGTTTCTCGCCAAACCACAGTTCATACGGTGTCGTCTCAATGGATTTAGATGGTGCCCTTTTTAATGTGAATGTAGATGTCTCTAATGCATAACCCCAAAACGACAGTGGTAGATCGGTAAGAGACATCATAGATCGCACTATATCTAATAAAGTACGGTTATGACGTTCGGACACACCATTACGCTGTGGTGTTCCGGGTGGCGTGAGTTGCGAAACTATTCCGTATTGTTTCAAATGTAGACCAAACTCGTAACTCAAATATTCTCCTCCACGATCAGATCGTAGAAACTTTATTTTCTTGTTACGATGATTTTCAACTTCACTCTGAAATTCTTTGAACTTTTCAAATGTTTCAGACTTATGTTTCATCAAGTAGATATACACATATCTGCTCAAATCATCTGTGAAGGTCAAAAAATAACGATACCCGCCACGAGCCTCAATATTCATCGGACCACATACATCTGTATGTATGATTTCCAACAAATCCGTTGCTCTCTCCATAGTACTGGAGAACAGCGTTTTTGTCATCTTGCCCATGAGGCACGGTTCGCAAGTACCAAGTGATTCATAATCAAGTGATTCCAAAAGTCCATCAGTATGGAGTTTCTTCATGCGCTTTACACCGATATGACCTAAACGGCAGTGCCACAAATAAGTTACACTATCATTATCAACTCTGCATCTTTTGGTTTCAACATTATGAATATGTGTATCACTACTATCGAGATTCATCAAAAATAGACCACTCTTCAAGGGTGCATGACCATAAAAGATATTACTCATATAAATAGAACAACCATTATTGTCTGATTTAAATGAATAACTGTCTCGCATCAAACATGATCCAGATATAATGTTCAAGCTCAACGCTGGCACCAAATAACAATTATTTAGGTCTAAAACTAATCCTGAAGGTAGATGTAGAGGTAGCGTGCCGACCGCAATCACATCGACTTTGGAACCATTTCCCACGCGCATCGTCACCTCGTCCTTTGTGTTCGCTTAATCCGTAGTCCCTGTTTCGAGTTGCAAATGTTAGCAACAAAACCAGTATCAAATACCCAGGTGCTACTGCGAGCTCTAGTAAGGTACACATCAATAACATGTATATCACATATACCTTTGTTCACCTCTCCATCATTCTTATCCGCCAAATACTTGGGGCAGTTCCGCTTCCAGTGTCCAATCTGCTTGCAGTAGAAGCACTCAGTTTCAGGCTTAGGTCCAGATTTGGGTTTCTTCTCCTGAGCAGTAACTTGCTTAATGTTCTTCTTGAAGTTCCCCTTTGTCACATCCTAGCTAGTTATGCATTAGAGTGTTGCATCATGTTTACTCTTTCATCAGAAACTTGAAATGAGGATGACAGAACCCCCAGTCCCCTCTGACACCAACTAGGGTTACTAAAATAATTTTTCAATGAACCTGAAATGCCCTTCTAAAATGCCCATCATTTTTGCCTTGGTTCAGAACCTCTGACAAAAGTGGTGCACATTTTTCTAGGCCATCCTAGGGTTCTTGAATTAAATCATAGTTATTTGAATTTGGGCATTTAAAATAATATAAAATATTTAAATGCTCAAATATCTCCAAACTAAAATGTTTCATGTTGGAAATAATCCAACTATGGACCAGGAGTAGTTTGGTGATTTTTGGAGTTGCCTAGGTATTTTATTTAATTCAACAAAGTTGCAGATATATTAAATAAAACCAGAAAACAGAAAAGAGAGGGCAAGACTTACCTGTGCGGCCCAGCCAGCTGGCCGGCCCAGCTAGCAACCGACCCAGCCCAGCACTGTAGCTCCCCGTCGTCTTCCTCCCCTCGCCCCGAAGCTGCTGCGTGCTCGCGCGCGCACGACCGCGCGGCCACCTCCTGCTTGCCGACGACCTCCTGGCCGCGTGGACGACGTCCGCAGCCCGTCCCGATCCCCCCTGCTCTCTCTCACTCTCCCCCGGTTCTCCCTCGCTCTCTCCCTCTCACGGCCGAAGCACACCGTCGCCGCCGTTCGCCTTAGCCACTGCCTCCGACCACCCCTCGCTCCCCCGATTAGCTCAGGAGCTCCGCCTCGACTCCCTCTTCCTCCCCACCGCTCCACGAGTCCCCGGAAGCCCTGCATCGCCGCCACGTCGCCGTTCCCCTCTTCGGGCTCCGATCACCGTCGCCGACGAATTCGCCGTCTCCAGCGCGTCCCCGAGCCCGTTTCGACGCCCACTGCAACCGCGGTGAGCTACGCCACCGTTTCCCCCTTCTTCCCTGCTCTCTCCCGACCCCTAGGCCCTAGCCCCACCGCGGCCGAAAGCTTCACGCCGCCGGCGATGTCGCCGTCGTGGCCACGGTCGCCGTAGCGCCCAACCGAGCTCACCATCGTGCTCCACATCTCACTAGGAGCACATAGCACGCACCAACGCTACCCCAAACCCCCTGCAACACCCTTCCCGTGCACGACCGAACCCCGGCGGCCGCAACCGAGCTCGCCGCCGTCGACTCCGGCCACCCCGACCCCAACGGACTCCGCCAAGAGCCGCGGGTCGTCCTCAGCTTCACTCCGGTGGCCTCCGCGGTTCATTTGGTGGCCGAAACGACCAAAACCACTATCGCCGCCGCACTGATGGTCGCCGCCGGCCAGAACTCCGGCGAGCTGACGTGGCCTAGTTAATTAACCACTAACCCACCACCTACTGACGCTGACAAGTGGGCCCTAGGGCTTAGTCAAAGCTAACCAGCCCGGGTCAACACGGGATTAGCCCCTGTGTCACTGACGTGTGGACCCCACACGTCAGGTTTGACCCGAGCCAGCCCTGTTGACCTGCTGATGTCACTGTGACGTCAGGATGACGCAGTAAATGATATTTCTGGATTTAAATTAAATCAGGAAATTCCAGAATATTAATTAAACTTCAAAAATTCATAACTTTTATTCTGTAACTCCAAATTGGACAAATTATATATGAAAAATGATCAGAAAAATCCAATCTATCCATCTGTACTATTTTCATGCATTATCAAACAAGTTAAATTGATGTTTTAAACAGAACAAGAAAAGGCACTTTAAAAGGCCATATTTGAATTTGGAATTTGAATCTTTGATTCAAATTTGCTCAAACACTTCTGGCTTTAGTTGCATTAGCCCAACACACTCATATTGCCATGTTTCATGCATGCATCATATTGTTGCACATTGTTTGGTGATGCCTGTGTATCGTTATCCTTTGCGACAGGATCTGTCCCCGAGGAGTACCGTGACTACCCTAACGAAGAACCGTATCCGTGCAACGAACCATCAGGCAAGCAACCAACCATTTGATCATATCGATACAATCCCATGTTCTCGCTCCTGCTCTCTTTTACTGCATTAAGACAACGCGATTCAAACTGCTGTGTGCTACGGTAGTTGAACCCATTTCCTCTGCATGACCTGTCATTGTCACAGTAACTAGATGAAACCCACTAGCATGTGTAGGAGTTGATTGAGCCCTATGTATGTGTTGTTCCTACCTTGCTATGCCTGCTATGCTTAGAGTCGTGTCAGGTCTGGTTCATCTGGGTGATGGGCTAGAGTGAAACGATTATGTCGGTAATGAGAGTGGTGTGATGAACACGATTTGGTAAAGGTATCGATGAGAGGCCATGTAGGAGTACATGGTGGGTTGTTTCATTGAAGCCGACCCTAAGCACTGAGATCTGTATGTGTGATTTAAGATACAGCTACTACCATGCATTGGGCCCTGAAATATGACCCCGCTCGACTTCTTATTCACCCTAGCTCTCTGTCCAGGAGTTGCAAGTAGTTTCTGGTGTTTGTAGCCTACTGGAGGCCGTGGACAGCGCTGACCGTAGGGGTGGGCTGTGATGCGGTAGGTACGTGGCACGGTGTACCGAATACCCGTTAGGTATCTCGGGAACCCTGTTCACATCGTTCGGGGCCGTATGGGAAACCTCGGCCGGACTCCCTGCGGATGGAACCTGAATAGGCGATAAACCTGGACTAGAGGCTTAAGTGTTTAGGTAGGTCGTGGTCTACACCCACGTCGGCTTTCGCTTGAAGTCTGCCGAGCACATGTCGTGTGCAGACGCTAAGTGGTGGAAACATGTATGAAGAAGTACACCCCTGCAGGGTTAACATGATCTATTCGAATAGCCGCGTCCGCGGTAAAGGACTACTTGGTTGCCTATACAGTTCATAGACAAGTAAATGGAAACTGATAAAAGCCTCAAGATAAGTGTGAGTGCCGAGGATGGCTCTACCATAGGAAGACGGAGGTGGATCCTCGGTAGTGTATTGAAGTGGTGAATAGTGGACTCGTGTGCGCAAAACTGTTTCAAATGGAGTATCGTAGGATAGTCTAGCCAAGAGTCAAAGCTGGCTTGCTGCAAAAACTCCACCAACCCCCTTGATACTATGCATGTATGTAGGATCTGATGTAAGTCTTGCTGAGTACCTTTGTACTCATGTTGCTATAATCTACATTTTTACAGAAGACGCTGCAACCCCTTCTGATGGGTTCTATGTAGACGTTGACATCAACGAGTAGGCTAAAGACCCAGGTGGTGACCCTGAGCTTGTGAAGGACCACATAGTATAGCCAGGCTTTCCAAGCCTCTTTTATTTTACTAGTTGTCTGTACTCAGACAAGTTACCCGGGCTCTTTATCATATGGATGCTAGCGACACTATCATATACGTGAGCCAAAAGGCGCAAACGGTCCCGGGAAAAAGGTAAGACGACACCCGTGGGGATACCGTGCGTGAGGCCGCAAAGTGATATGAGGTGTTACCAGCTAGATCGATGTGACATCGAGTCGGGGTCCTGACAGCGTTGGCATCAGAGCCGGACTGCCTGTAGGTTCTCCAAGCCAAACTGGTCGATGTTGAGTCTAGAAATTCTTTAGTTATATGTAGGGGAATTGTTTGTGGGTTGGAACGTAAGGCTCTTTTTATTCCTTATACCTTATGACTTTCTGATCTGAGTCAGTCCATTCTTCCACCGGGGGTTAAGGAATTAGGATCTGTTCTCTCTATCAGGATCACGTGTTACTAATCAGTAGTACCTTATGAGTTTGATGGTTATCAGCCTAGTTCAGTTCTACTACCACATTATGTTGTAGGAATGGTTTCAAGACTTGATATGATGATGTTGAGTGTGTACGAAATCCTTTGTCAAATGTCTCAATATCCTTTTTGAGCATTTACAGCTGTTATGCTGCCGAAATTTTGCTAGAAATTCTAATGCCTTTGCATTATGATTATGCTTTCAGATGGCCACTCGCGACCTCAATCAAGTGGTTCGCCTGACTCGATGCCTAGATGTACCCGGCCATACTGCTAAGTTGGTCAGGGTAATGACTGAGGCTGGATACCGCTGGTATCCTGAGTACACGGTCGAAGAGCAATTCCGAGACTTTAATCAAAGCCAGTATCTCTGCACTGTCAGGATATTTCCATCTTATCCTGGATCCACTGAGCCTCTTCACTGCTCCTATGGACTCGGGGTTACTATCGAGATGGCTGTGCAGGATGCCGCCTACTCTATGATGACCATTATGCGAGTCAGATCTGGTCTATTTCGGGACTCTGATTTCCGGTATATGCCAGGATCACTTCCGGGAGCACAAGGGTATCTCGAGGCTATCTATGCTGACTCCACTCAGGAGGATTCACGGACTCGCACCACTGCTGAGATGCTCGAGGATAAGGACCGTGAAAATCGGGCCTTAAGGTTAGAGCTCTTCAATACCCGTGCCGACCACTGGGCCACTTTGACTCGGTTCGCACCGGCGGTGCAAGCTGGATATTCAGATATGCGCGATCTCTATCCTGTGAGATCTGCTCTGCCAGACGTGATGGTTTGGCGTGATGTAGGAGGCATCACCCCACCTCGCGGTCCCCGCAGGCCACCGTTTGTTGGTCCACGACCTCATCCTAGCCCCTATGGTCCACAAGCTCCGCGAGACCGTCTGTTTCCGGATGATCATGTTGAACTTCCAGGCTATGGAGGTGACTTCTACGAGGACTACTACGGTTCGGTCTGAGTTAGTAGTAGTATCACTAGTTCGCACTAGCTGTGTCGTCTATTGTCCTGCGTGTCTCGTGGGATATGACCTAGTTTGTACTCTTTCCGGAGATGTAGAAAAATAATGTATAGGAGCTTGGGATGCCTCCGATGAGATGTAATCCTCTTTTCACCGTATTAGTACTTTGCTTGGTCTTGTACTAAACCTGTATGGTGTGTATGACGATGGAATAAAGAAGCAGTTTCTGTATCTACCATGTCATACGGATGATCATCTTGCATTCCGAATTATTCCTTACATTATGTATCCTATGTCGGAATTTTATCATTCTGACTAAATCATTGTCTTGTTACCTAGGATGGTCAACACGCGCGCTAACCCTGCTTCCCAAGAGCAGGCCGAAGGCAGTGAAGCCAGAAATGAACATCTGCCTCAACCTCCTTCACTAGCCGAGGTTATGATGGAAGCTGAGAGAAACAAGCGGGAGACAAACCGTTTGTTGGAGCGTATTGAACAGAATACAGCACACCATCAGAGGGCTAACGTGGTGTCACTCAGTGATTTTATCAAATTGCATCCACCCACGTTCCACCACTCCGTCGAGCCTCTCGACGCTGATGACTGGCTTCGCAGTATCTCTCACAAGCTGCGTTCCGCGCTGGTAGCTGAGGCTGACAAGGTCACCTTTGCTGCATATCATCTTGAAGGCCCCGCCAGTCTATGGTGGGAGAATTATGGAGCTATGCGCCCAGCGGGCCATGTCACTACTTGGGCTGAGTTCAGTGAGGCTTTCCGTGAACATCACATTCCGGAGGGTCTCATGGACCGTAAGCGTGAAGAATTTTGCAATTTCACCCAAGGCCGACTTTCTGTGGATGTCTATAGCAGGGAGTTTGGTAATCTTGCACGATATGCAACCGAGGAAGTTTCTACTGACGCCAAGAAGCAAGCAAGGTTCCGCAAGGGCCTTAGTCCTGAGCTTCGCCGCGACCTCCGTCTGCATGAGTGCACATCCTTTTCGAAACTTGTCAACAAAGCCATCAGTGCTGAAACTGGTCAGACTGACTATGACGCAACACGCAAGCATGGACGTGACACGGGTTCCTCATCCGGTGCTGGTCCTCAGAAGCGCCGCGTGTGGGTACCCAACACCGCCCTGCCACCCAGGTTCACACCGAGGCCATCTTTCCAGGCGCCTCGCCCCGCTCAACAGTCTGCTCCAGCCAAGCCCTATGGGGGTCCAACCAATAATGCTCCTCCACGTACCAGTTCCGTGACTTGTTTCAAGTGTGGGGAATCTGGTCATTATATGCGTGAGTGTCCCCAGACCAACCCCAATCAATCTGCTAAAGCTGTTGGCCGTGGCAAGCCGACAGGAAAGGTGTTTCATGCTAAACCGGTCACCGCTTCACGTGGCCATGTCAACTGTGTCTCTGCCGAAGAAGCTCAAGAGGATCCCAACGTCGTTCTCGGTACGCTTCTTGTTAATTGCCACCCGGCATCTGTTCTTTTCGATACAGGAGCCTCTCATTCCTTTATATCTGAAAATTATGCTCGTTTGCATAACGTTGCATTCTGTGATCTGCCGTCCACTATGGAAATCTCTACCCCTGGGTCTAGATGGCAGACCTCTAGGGTAAGTTATGGAAATGAGATCCAAGTCGACAGACTTGTTTTCCTTGCGTCTTTGATAGCCCTTAAATCTTCAGATATTAATATCATTCTGGGTATGGACTGGATGTCAGCTCATCATGCCCAAATTGATTGCTTCTCTAGGACTGTTCAACTCACCCATCCTTCGGGGAAGATAGTCAATGTCTTGACCCGAATAGCCAAGCGACAATTATATTCTCTTAACGCCAGCCCTTTGCCAGACCTTGAGGACGTTCCGGTAGTCCGTGACTTTCCGGATGTCTTTCCAGAGGAATTGCCAGGTGTTCCACCTGACAGGGATGTTGAGTTCGTAATAGACCTCATCCCCGGAACCGTTCCGATTGCTAGAAGACCTTACAAAATGGCACCTCTAGAACTAGCCGAGCTTAAGAAACAACTCGATGAATCCTTGAAAAAGGGTTTCATCCGACCTAGCTCATCTCCGTGGGCTTGCCCCGTCCTATTCGTCAAGAAGAAAGATGGTACGGACCGGATGGTTGTAGATTACCGACCTGTCAATTTGGTCACAATCAAAAACAAATATCCACTTCCCAGGATCAACGACCTGTATGATCAGCTCGCTGGATCCTCAGTCTTCTCTAAGATGGATTTGAGGTTGGGCTACCATCAAATCAAAATCAGAAACGGGGACATTCCTAAAACGGCCTTTGTTACTCGTTATGGCCAATACGAGTACACCGTCATGTCCTTCGGATTAACCAACGCTCCAGCCACCTTTTCTCGGTTAATGAACTCAATCTTCATGGAGTATTTGGATAAATTCGTCGTAGTTTATCTCGATGATATACTCATCTACTCCAAGAACGAGGAAGAACATGCCGAACATCTAAGGCTAGTGTTGAAGAAACTTCGAGAGCATCGCCTTTATGCCAAATTTTCTAAATGTGAATTCTGGTTATCAGAAGTGACCTATCTGGGTCATGTAATATCTGGTAAAGGTATTGCTGTTAACCCTGAACGAGTTCAAGCCGTCCTTGATTGGACTCCACCTGAATCGGTCAAGCAAGTTCGGAGTTTTCTAGGCTTAGCGAGCTATTGCCGTCGCTTTGTCGAGAACTTCTCCAAAGTTGCTAAACCTCTAACCGAACTCCTCAAGAAAGATAAGAAGTTCGAATGGACTCCACAATGTGAGCACAGCTTTCAGGAACTGAAAAGACGCCTGACTTCTGCTCCTGTGCTGGTACCGCCAGACTTCTCCAAGGACTTTGTTATCTACTGCGACGCCTCGCGACAAGGACTAGGTTGCATTCTCATGCAGGATCGACACGTAATTGCTTACGCTTCACGGCAATTACACCCACATGAGGAGAACTATCCTACCCATGATCTAGAGCTTGCAGCCGTAGTCTATGCACTTAAGACCTGGCGACATTACCTCCTCGGTAATCGTTGCGAAATTTTCACTGATCACCAAAGCCTGAAGTACATCTTCACCCAACCGGATTTGAATCTTAGACAAAGACGTTGGGTTGAATTGATCACAGACTTCGACTTAGGAATAACCTATACCCCAGGGAAAGCCAACGTCATGGCTGATGCGCTAAGTCGTAAATCTTATTGTAACAACCTGATGTTACAACAAAGTCAACCGCTTCTCCATGAGGAATTTCGGAAGCTTAACCTTCACATTGTACCTCAAGGTTTTCTTTCCACCTTGGTGGCAAAACCTACTCTTACGGATCAAATCATCGCTGCCCAAAAGCGAGATAAGGGAATATCTAAAATCAAAGAGAACATTGCTAGCGGAGGTGCTAGTTGTTTCTCCACAAATGATCATGGTGTTGTGTACTTTGAGAATCGTCTAGTGGTTCCCAAGAACCAGCATCTGCGGCAGTTGATCCTTAAGGAGGCCCATGAATCTCCTCTCACCATTCATCCCGGTAGTACTAAAATGTATCAGGACCTACGCCAGAGGTTCTGGTGGACTAGGATGAAGAGAGAAATTGCTCAGTATATTGCAAATTGCGACGTCTGTCGTCGTGTAAAAGCAGAGCATCAACGGCCTGCTGGCACCCTTCAACCCTTAGCTATTCCTGAATGGAAATGGGATAAAATTGGTATGGATTTCATTACCGGTTTTCCCAGAACCAAAAGAGGGAATAATGCTATTTTCGTCGTGGTCGATCGTCTTTCCAAAGTAGCTCATTTCTTACCTGTTCGTGAGAGTATAACCGCTAGTCAGCTGGCAGACTTATACATCTCCCGAATAGTGTCCCTCCATGGTGTTCCTTTGGAAATCAATTCGGATCGAGGAAGTCTTTTCACCTCTCGATTTTGGGAAAGTTTCCAAAATGCTATGGGAACCCGTCTCTCCTTTAGCACCGCTTTCCACCCTCAGTCAAGTGGTCAAGTGGAACGCGTCAATCAGATTCTAGAAGACATGCTTCGAGCCTCTGTTATCTCTTTCGGAATGGACTGGGAGAAGTGCCTTCCATTTGCCGAATTCGCTTACAACAACAGCTATCAATCTAGCTTGGGTAAAGCCCCTTTTGAAGTTCTCTATGGACGACGATGTCGAACACCCCTTAACTGGTCAGAGACCGGGGAAAGACAATTCTTTGGCCCGGATATGATTCAGGAAGCAGAAGAACAAGTTCGTATCGTTCGTGAAAAGTTGAAAACAGCCCAATCTCGTCAAAAGAGTCAATATGACCGAAAACATAAGGCTATGACTTTCGAGGTTGACGAGAAGGCTTATCTTCGGGTCACCCCTCTGAAGGGAACCCATCGTTTCGGTATCAAAGGCAAATTGGCTCCTCGTTACATTGGACCTTTTCGCATTCTTGCCAAACGAGGAGAAGTTGCCTACCAATTGGAACTACCTCCGCACCTCTCCAGAGTTCACGATGTCTTCCACGTTTCTCAACTCAGGCGTTGCTTCTCGGATCCTATCCGTGAAGTGGACCACGAAACGCTTGATCTCCAAGATAATCTTACATATCGAGAGTACCCCATTCGTATCCTCGATCAAGCCGAACGTACCACGCGACGTCATAATATCAAGTTTCTCAAGGTTCAATGGTCGCACCATTCTGAAGATGAAGCAACTTGGGAAAGGGAGGATCGTCTTCGACTTGAATATCCCGCCTTCTTCTCGGAGGAACCCAAATCTCGGGACGAGATTCTTTTGAGTGGGGGTGAGTTGTCACACCCTAGCTAGTCATGCATTAGAGTGTTGCATCATGTTTACTCTTTCATCAGAAACTTGAAATGGGGATGACAGAACCCCCAGTCCCCTCTGACACCAACTAGGGTTACTAAAATAATTTTTCAATGAACCTGAAATGCCCTTCTAAAATGCCCATCATTTTTGCCTTGGTTCAGAACCTCTGACAAAAGTGGTGCACATTTTTCTAGGCCATCCTAGGGTTCTTGAATTAAATCATAGTTATTTGAATTTGGGCATTTAAAATAATATAAAATATTTAAATGCTCAAATATCTCCAAACTAAAATGTTTCATGTTGGAAATAATCCAACTATGGACCAGGAGTAGTTTGGTGATTTTTGGAGTTGCCTAGGTATTTTATTTAATTCAACAAAGTTGCAGATATATTAAATAAAACAGAAAACAGAAAAGAAAGGGGAAGACTTACCTGTGCGGCCCAGCCAGCTGGCCGGCCCAGCTAGCAACCGACCCAGCCCAGCACTGTAGCTCCCCGTCGTCTTCCTCCCCTCGCCCCGAAGCTGCTGCGTGCTCGCGCGCGCACGACCGCGCGGCCACCTCCTGCTTGCCGACGACCTCCTGGCCGCGTGGACGACGCCCGCAGCCCGTCCCGATCCCCCCTGCTCTCTCTCACTCTCCCCCGGTTCTCCCTCGCTCTCTCCCTCTCACGGCCGAAGCACACCGTCGCCGCCGTTCGCCTTAGCCACTGCCTCCGACCACCCCTCGCTCCCCCGATTAGCTCAGGAGCTCCGCCTCGACTCCCTCTTCCTCCCCACCGCTCCACGAGTCCCCGGAAGCCCTGCATCGCCGCCACGTCGCCGTTCCCCTCTTCGGGCTCCGATCACCGTCGCCGACGAATTCGCCGTCTCCAGCGCGTCCCCGAGCCCGTTTCGACGCCCACTGCAACCGCGGTGAGCTACGCCACCGTTTCCCCCTTCTTCCCTGCTCTCTCCCGACCCCTAGGCCCTAGCCCCACCGCGGCCGAAAGCTTCACGCCGCCGGCGATGTCGCCGTCGTGGCCACGGTCGCCGTAGCGCCCAACCGAGCTCACCATCGTGCTCCACATCTCACTAGGAGCACGTAGCACGCACCAACGCTACCCCAAACCCCCTGCAACACCCTTCCCGTGCACGACCGAACCCCGGCGGCCGCAACCGAGCTCGCCGCCGTCGACTCCGGCCACCCCGACCCCAACGGACTCCGCCAAGAGCCGCGGGTCGTCCTCAGCTTCACTCCGGTGGCCTCCGCGGTTCATTTGGTGGCCGAAACGACCAAAACCACTATCGCCGCCGCACTGATGGTCGCCGCCGGCCAGAACTCCGGCGAGCTGACGTGGCCTAGTTAATTAGCCACTAACCCACCACCTACTGACGCTGACAAGTGGGCCCCAGGGCTTAGTCAAAGCTAACCAGCCCGGGTCAACACGGGATTAGCCCCTGTGTCACTGACGTGTGGACCCCACACGTCAGGTTTGACCCGAGCCAGCCCTGTTGACCTGCTGATGTCACTGTGACGTCAGGCTGACGCAGTAAATGATATTTCTGGATTTAAATTAAATCAGGAAATTCCAGAATATTAATTAAACTTCAAAAATTCATAACTTTTATTCTGTAACTCCAAATTGGACAAATTATATATGAAAAATGATCAGAAAAATCCAATCTATCCATCTGTACTATTTTCATGCATGATCAAACAAGTTAAATTGATGTTTTAAACAGAACAAGAAAAGGCACTTTAAAAGGCCATATTTGAATTTGGAATTTGAATCTTTGATTCAAATTTGCTCAAACACTTCTGGCTTTAGTTGCATTAGCCCAACACACTCATATTGCCATGTTTCATGCATGCATCATATTGTTGCACATTGTTTGGTGATGCCTGTGTATCGTTATCCTTTGCGACAGGATCTGTCCCCGAGGAGTACCGTGACTACCCTAACGAAGAACCGTATCCGTGCAACGAACCATCAGGCAAGCAACCAACCATTTGATCATATCGATACAATCCCATGTTCTCGCTCCTGCTCTCTTTTACTGCATTAAGACAACGCGATTCAAACTGCTGTGTGCTACGGTAGTTGAACCCATTTCCTCTGCATGACCTGTCATTGCCACAGTAACTAGATGAAACCCACTAGCATGTGTAGGAGTTGATTGAGCCATATGTATGTGTTGTTCCTACCTTGCTATGCCTGCTATGCTTAGAGTTGTGTCAGGTCTGGTTCATCTGGGTGATGGGCTAGAGTGAAATGATTATGTCGGTAATGGGAGTGGTGTGGTGAACACGATTTGGTAAAGGTATCGATGAGAGGCCATGTAGGAGTACATGGTGGGTTGTTTCATTGAAGCCGACCTTAAGCACTGAGATCTGTATGTGTGATTTAAGATACAGCTACTACCATGCATTGGGCCCTGAAATATGACCCCGCTCGACTTCTTATTCACCCTAGCTCTCTGTCCAGGAGTTGCAAGTAGTTTCTGGTGTTTGTAGCCTACTGGAGGCCGTGGACAGCGCTGACCGTAGGGGTGGGCTGTGATGCGGTAGGTACGTGGCCGGGTGTACCGAATACCCGTTAGGTATCTCGGGAACCCTGTTCACATCGTTCGGGGCCGTATGGGAAACCTCGGCCGGACTCCCTGCGGATGGAACCTGAATAGGCGATAAACCTGGACTAGAGGCTTAAGTGTTTAGGTAGGTCGTGGTCTACACCCACGTCGGCTTTCGCTTGAAGTCTGCCGAGCACATGTCGTGTGCAGACGCTAAGTGGTGGAAACATGTATGAAGAAGTACACCCCTGCAGGGTTAACATGATCTATTCGAATAGCCGCGTCCGCGGTAAAGGACTACTTGGTTGCCTATACAGTTCATAGACAAGTAAATGGAAACTACTAAAAGCCTCAAGATAAGTGTGAGTGCCGAGGATGGCTCTTCCGTAGGAAGACGGAGGTGGATCCTCGGTAGTGTATTGAAGTGGTGAGTAGTGGACTCGTGTGCGCAAAACTGTTTCAAATGGAGTATCGTAGGATAGTCTAGCCAAGAGTCAAAGCTGGCTTGCTGCAATAACTCCACCAACCCTTCTTGATACTATGCATGTATGTAGGATCTGATGTAAGTCTTGCTGAGTACCTTTGTACTCATGTTGCTATAATCTACATTTTTACAGAAGACGCTGCAACCCCTTCTGATGGGTTCTATGTAGACGTTGACATCAACGAGTAGGCTAAAGACCCAGGTGGTGACCCTGAGCTTGTGAAGGACCACATAGTATAGCCAGGCTTTCCAAGCCTCTTTTATTTTACTAGTTGTCTGTACTCAGACAAGTTACTTCCGCTGTTGGCTTGTATGATTGTATGACTTGTATGTTGGGTCGTGAGACCCGTACCTTTGTGTGTATGTTATGTATGGCTCACTGAGCCTTAAATAAAGTACTTGTGTCGTAGAGTCATGTTGTGATGCTTCGTTGTATTTGCACATATCGAGCATATTGTGTGTATGATTGAAATGCTTGGTATGTGTGGGATCTGACTATCTAGTTGTTTATCTTTAGTAGCCTCTCTTACCGGGAAATGTCTCCTAGTGTTACCGCTGAGCCATGGTAGCTTGCTACTGCTCTGGAACACTTAGGCTGGCCGGCATGTGTCCTTCTTCGTTCCTGTGTCTGTCCCTGCGGGGAAATGTCACGCTTTGAGTACCGGAGTCCTGTTAGCCCGCTACAGCCCGGTTTACCGGAGTCCTGCTAGCCCAGTGCTACAGCCCGGACCCACTTGCTGATGACCGACACGTTCGAAGCTGGGTCATGGATGCCTGTCCCTGTAAGTCTGTGCCACTTTGGGTTTATGACTAGTCATGTCAGCCCTGGCTCTTTATCATATGGATGCTAGCGACACTATCATATACGTGAGCCAAAAGGCGCAAACGGTCCCGGGAAAAAGGTAAGACGACACCCGTGGGGATACCGTGCGTGAGGCCGCAAAGTGATATGAGGTGTTACCAGCTAGATCGATGTGACATCGAGTCGGGGTCCTGACACCCTTCTTCTCCCCTTTGCCCTTTTTCTTGAAACTGGCGGTCTGGTTGACCATCAACACTTGATGCTCCTTCTTGATTTCTACCTCCGCAGCCTTTAGAATTGCGAAGAGCTCGGGAATTGTGTTATCCATCCGTTGCATGTTATAGTTCATCACGAAGCTCTTGTAGCTTGGTGGCAGTGATTGAAGAACTCTGTCAATGACACTATCAACAGAAAGATTAACTCGCAGTTGAGTCAAGTGATTATGATACCCAGACATTTTGACTATATGTTCACTGACAGAACTATTCTCCTCCATCTTGCAGCTATAGAATTTATTGGAGACTTCATATCTCTCAATCCGGGCATTTGCTTGAAATTTTAACTTCAACTCCTAGAACATCTCATATGCTCCATGATGTTCAAAACATCGTTGAAGTCCTGATTCTAAGCCATAAAGCATGGCACACTGAACTATCGAGTAGTCATCAGCTTTGTTCTGCCAGACGTTCATAACATCTGGTGTTGCTCCAGCAGCAGGCCTGGCACCTAGTGGTGCTTCCAGGATGTAATTCTTCTGTGCAGCAATGAGGATAATCCTCAAGTTACGGACCCAGTCCTTGTAATTGCTACCATCATCTTTCAACTTTGCTTTCTCAAGGAACGCATTAAAATTCAACAGAACAACAGCACGGGCCATCTATCTACAATCAACATAGACAATCAAGAGACTATCAGGTACTAAGTTCATGATAAATTTAAGTTCAATTAATCATATTACTTAAGAACTCCCACTTAGAAAGACATCCCTCTAATCTTTCATGATAAATCACGTGATCCAAATCAACTAAACCATAACCAATCATCACGTGAAATGGAGTAGCTTTCAATGGTGAACATCAATATGTTGATCATATCTACTATATGATTCACGCTCGACCTTTCGGTCTCAGTGTTCCGAGGCCATATCTGCATATGCTAGGCTCGTCAAGTTTAACCTGAGTATTCTGCGTGTGCAAAACTGGCGTGCACCCGTTGTAGATGGACGTAGAGTTTAGAACACCCGATCATCACGTGGTGTCTGGGCACGACGAACTTTGGCAACGGTGCATACTCAGGGAGAACACTTTTATCTTGAAATTTAGTGAGAGATCATCTTATAATGCTACTGTCAATCAAAGCAAGATAAGATGCATAAAAGATAAACATCACATGCAATCAATATAAGTGATATGATATGGCCATCATCATCTTGTGCTTGTGATCTCCATCTCCGAAGCACCGTCATGATCACCATCGTCGCCGGCGTGACACCTTGATCACCATCGTAGCATCGTTGTCATCTCGCCAATCTTATGCTTCCACGACTATCGCTACCGCTTAGTGATAAAGTGAAGTATTACAGCGCAATTGCATTGCATACAATAAAGTGACAACCATATGGCTCCTGCCAGTTGCCGATAACTCGGTTACAAAAACATGATCATCTCATACAATAAAATTTAGCATCATGTCTTGACCATATCACATCACAACATGCCCTGCAAAAACAAGTTAGACATCCTCTACTTTGTTCTTGCAAGTTTTACATGGCTGCTACGGGCTTAGCAAGAACCGTTCTTACCTACGCATCAAAACCACAATGATAGTTTGTCAAGTTGGTGTTGTTTTAACCTTCGCAAGGACCGGCGTAGCCACACTTGGTTCAACTAAAGTTGGAGAAACTGACACACCGCCAGCACCTGTGTGCAAAGCACGTCGGTAGAACCAGTCTCGCATAAGCGTACGCGTAATGTTGGTCCGGGCCGCTTCATCCAACATACCGCCAACCAAAGTATGACATGCTGGTACGCAGTATGACTTATATCGCCCACAACTCACTTGTGTTTTACTCGTGCACAACATCAACGCATAAAACCTAGGCTCTGATACCACTGTTGGGAAAACGTGGTAATTTCAAAAATTTACCTCGCACACGCCAAGATCATGGTGATGCCATAACAACGAGAGGGGAGAGTGTTGTCCATGTACCTCGTAGGACCGAATAGCGGAAGCATTAGCACAAACGCGGTGATGTAGTCCGAACGCTTCATGATCCGACCTATCCAAGTAGCTTGAACGCACGGGCACCTCCGACGTTCAGCACACGTTCAAGCTCGATGACGTCCCGCCGAAACTCTGATCCAGCAGAGCTTCACGGGAGAGTTCCGTCCGCACGGACGGCGTGGTGACAGTGGAATGTTGCTACGGACGCAGGGCTTCGGCCTAAGGCACCGCTACGATATGACCGAGGTGGAATATGGTGGAGGGGGGCACCGCACATGGGCTGGGGAGAGATCAACTGATCAAACTTGTGTGTCTAGAGGTCCCCCTGCCCCTGTATATAAAGGAGTTGTTGGGGATGTAGCAGAAATTTTAAATTTTCTACGCATCACCAAGATCAATCTATGGAGTAATCTAGCAACAAGGGGAAGGGGAGTGCATCTACATACCCTTGTAGATCGATAAGCGGAAGCGTTCAAGTGAACGGGGTTGATGGAGTCGTACTCGTCGTGATCCAAATCACCGATGATCCTAGCGCCGAACGGACGGCACCTCGCGTTCAACACACGTACGGAACGGAGACGTCTCCCACGCCTTGATCCAGCAAGGAGGAGGGAGAGCTTGAGGAAGAGAGTCCAACAGCAGCACGACGGCGTGGTGCTGATGGAGTGGCAGTTCTCCGGCAGGGCTTCGCCAAGCTCACGCGGAGGAGGAGAGGTATTGGAGGGGAGGGGCTGCGCCAGGTTCAAGGGTGTGGCTTCCCTCCCACCCCTCCACTATTTATAGGTGGGGAGAGAGGGGGCCGGCCCCCTTTAGATCCCATCTAAGGTTGGGGGCGGCGGCCAAGGGGGGAGGAGTGCCTCCCAAGTCAAGTGGAGGCCTCCCCTTAGGGTTTCCCCTCTCCCATGCGCATGGGCCTTGGTGGGAGTGCCCCAGCCCACCTAGGGGCTGGTCCCTTCCCACTATTGGCCCATGTAGGCCTCCGGGGCTGGTGGCCCCACCTGGTGGACCCCCGGACCCCTCCGGTGGTCCCGGTACACTACCGGTGATGCCCGGAACACTTCCGGTGGCCAAAACCATACTTCCTATATATCAATCTTTACCTCCAGACCATTCCGGAACTCCTCGTGACGTCCGGGATCTCATCCGGGACTCCGAACAACATTCAGTAACCGCGTACATACTTTCCCTATAACCCTAGCGTCATCGAACCTTAAGTGTGTGTAGACCCTACGAGTTCGGGAGTCATGCAGACATGGCCGAGACAACTCTATGGTCAATAACCAACAACGGGATCTAGATACCCATGTTGGTTCCCACATGCTCCACGATGATCTCATCGGATGAACCACGATGTCAAGGATTCAATCAATCCCGTATACAATTCCCTTTGTCTATCGGTACGATACTTGCCCGAGATTCGATCGTCGATATCCTGATACCTTGTTCAATCTCGTTACTGGCAAGTCTCTTTACTCGTTCCGTAACACATCATCCCATGATCAACTCCTTGGTCACATTGTGCACATTATGATGATGTCCTACCGAGTGGGCCCAGAGATACCTCTCCGTTACAAATCCCAGTCTCGATTCGTGCCAACCCAACAAACACTTTCGGAGATACCTGTAGTGAACCTTCATAGCCAACCAGTTACGTTGTGACGTTTGGCACACCCAAAGCACTCCTACGGTATCCAGGAGTTGCACAATCTCATGGTCTAAGGAAATGATACTTGACATTAGAAAAGCTTTAGCAAACGAACTACACGATCTTCTGCTAGGCTTAGGATTGGGTCTTGTCCATCACATCATTCTCCTACTAATGTGATCCCGTTATCAACGACATCCAATGTCCATGGTCAGGAAACTATAACCATCTATTGATCAATGAGCTAGTCAACTAGAGGCTTACTAGGGTCATGGTGTTGTCTATGTATCCACACATGTATCTGAGTTTCCTATCAATACAATTCTAGCATGGATAATAAACGATTATCATGAACAAGGAAATATAATAATAACCAATTTATTATTGCCTCTAGGGCATATTTCCAATAGTCTCCCACTTGCACTCGAGTCAATAATCTAGTTCACATCGCCATGTGATTAACACTCACAGATCACATCGCCATGTGACCGATATTCAAAGAGTTTACTAGATTCACTAATCTAGTTCACATCACTATGTGATTAATACTCAATGAGTTCTGGGTTTGTTCATGTTATGCTTGTGAGAGAGGTTGTAGTCAACGGGTCTTGCCATATTCAGACCCCTATGTATTTCGCAAAACTTTATTTCATATCGTAGATGCTGCTACCACGTTCCACTTGGAGCTATTCCAAATTGTTGCTCCATTATGCGTATCCGGTATCTCTACTCAGAGCTATCCGGATAGGTGTTAAGCTTGCATCGACGTAACTCTTTACATCGAACTCTTTATCACCTCCATAACCGAGAAACATTTCCTTATTCCTCTAAGGACAATTTTGACCGCTATCTGGTGATCAGTCCTAGATCACCTTTGTACCCTCTTGCCAGACATGTGTCAAGGTACACATCAGGTGCGGTACTCAGCATGGCATACCATATAGAGCCTATGACAAAAGCATAGGGGACGACCTTCGTCCTTCCTCTTTCTTCTGCCGTGGTCAATCTTCGAGTCTTACTCAACTTCACACCTTACAACTCAGGTAAGAACCCCTTGTTTGACTGATCTATTTTGAACTCTTTCAAAAACATGTCAAGGTGTGCGTTCTTTGAAAGTATCATCAGCGTTTTGATCTATCTCTATAGATCTTGATGCCCAATATGTAAGCAGCTTTATCCAGGTCTTCCTTTGAAAATCACTCTTCAAACAACCGTTTATGCTTTCCAGAAATTCTACATCATTTCGAATCAACAATATGTCATCCACATATACTTATCAGAAATGTTGTAGTGCTCCCACTCACTTTCTTGTAAATACAAGTTTCTAGCAAACATTGTATAAACCTAAAAGCTTTGCTCACTCCATCAAAACATATATTCCAATTTCGAGATGCTTCCTCTAGTGCATACAAGGATTGCTGGAGCCAGCATACCTTTTAGCATCCTTAGGATCGACAAAACCTTTTATTGTATCACATACAACTTTTCTTACGAAAACTAGTAAGAAAACTTGTTTTGACATCCATCTGTAAGATTTCATAATCGAAAAATACAACTAATGCTAACATGATTCCGACGGACTTAAGCATCGCTACGGGTGAGAAATTCTCATCGTAGTCAACTCCTTGAACTTGTGAAAAGACTCTTTCCCACAAGTCGAGCTTCATAGACGGTAACATTACCGCCCATGTCCGTCTTCTTCTTAAAGATCCACTTATCTCAATGGCTTGCCGATCATCGGGCAAGTCCACCAAAGTCCATACTTTGTTCTAATATATGGATCCTATCTCGGATTTCATGGCTTCTAACCATTTGTCGGAATACGGGCCCACCATCGCTTCTCCATAGCTCGTAGGTTCATTGTTGTCTAACAACATGATATCTAAGACAGGATTACCATACCACTTAGGAGTAGTACATATCCTCGTCGACCTACGAGGTTCGATAGCAACTTGATCCGAAGCTTCATGATCACTATCATTAACTTCCTATTCAACAGACGTAGGCGCCATACAAAACATCTTTCTGTGTTGCATCACTCTCTGTTTGAACTAAAGGTTCGACAACCTCATCAAGTTCTATCTTCCTCACACTCAATTCTTTCGAGAGAAACTCCTTCTCGAGAAAGGACCCGTTCTTAGGGACAAACAATTTGCCCTCGGATCTGAGATAGAAGGTGTACCCAACTGTCACCTTTGCGTATCCTATGAAGATGTGTTTGTCCGCTTTGGGTTCGAGCTTCTCCGGCTGAAGCCTTAAGCATCGCAGCCCCAAACATTAAGAAATGACAATTTTTGGTTTCTTGCCAAACCAATGTTCGACGTCGTCTCAACGGACTTAGATGGTGACCTATCTAAAGTGAATGCAGCTGTCTCTAACGCATAACCTCAAAATGAAAACGGTAGATCAGCAAGAGACATCATAGATCGCACCATATCTCATAGGGTTCGATTACGACGTTCAGACACACCATTACCCTGTGGTGTTCCAGGTGGCTTCAACTGTGAAACAATTCCACAATGTCTTAAGTGTTTGCCAAACTCATAACACAGAAATTCTCATTGATCAGATCGTAGGAATTTGATCTTCTTGTTATGATGATTCTTAACTTCACTCTGAAATCGCTTGAACTTTTCAAACGTTTCAGACTTGTGCTTCATTAAGTAAATATACCTATATCTACTCAAATTGTCAGTGAAGATGAGAAAATAGCGATGTCCACCGCACGCTTCAATTTCTCATTGGATCACACGCATCAGCATGTATGATTTCCAACAAGTCACTTGCCCGTTTCATTGTACCTGAAAACGGGGTCTTAGTCATCCTGCCCATGAAGCATGGCTCGCATGTGTCAAGCGATTCAAAATCAAGTGACTCCAAACATCCATCGACATGGAGTTTCTTCATGCATCTTACGCCAATATGACCTAAGCGGCAGTGCCACAAGAAAGTGGTACTATCATTACTAACTCTACATCTTTTGGCGTGAACATGTGTATTACCACGACCGAGATTCAATGAACCATTCACATAGGGTGCATGACCATGAAAGGTATTATTCATGTAAACAGAATAACTATTATTCTCTAACTTAAATGAATAATTGTATTGCAATGAACATGATCTAATCATATTCATGCTCAATGTAGACACCTGATAACATTTATCTAGGTTCAATACTAATCCCGAAGGCAGATGGAGCGTGCGATGGTGATCTCATCAACTTTGGAAACACTTCCAACACACATCGTCACCTCGCCCTTAGCCAGTCTCCGTTTAGTCCGTAGCTTTTGCTTCAAGTCACCAATAATAGCAACTGAACCGGTATCCAATACCCAGGTGCTACTAGGAGTACTAGTAAGGTACACATTAATAACACGTATATACTTTGTTGAAGTTGCCAGCCTTCTTATCTACCATGCATTTGGGGTAATTCCGCTACCAGTGACCTTTCCCCTTACAATAGAAGCACTTAGTCTCGGGTTTGGGTTCAACCTTGGGTTCCTTCACTTGAGCGGCAACTGGTTTGCCATCCATGAAGTTTCCCTTCTAGCCCTTGCCCTTCTTGAAACCAGTGGTCTTGTTAAACCATCAACACTTGATGCTCCTTCTTGATTTCTACCTTTTGCAGTCTTAAGCACCGCAAACAACTCCAGGATCATCTCCATCCCTTGCATGTCATAGTTCATCATGATGATCTAGTAGCTTAGTGATAGTGACTAGAGAACTCTATCAATCACTATCTTATCTGGAAGTTTAACTCCCACTTGATTCAAGTGATTGTAGCACCCAGACATTCTGAGCACATGCTCACTAGCTGAGCTATTCTCCTCCATCTTGTAGGAAAAGAACTTGTCAGTGGTCTCATACCTCTCAATACAGGCATGAGCCTAAAATCCCAATTTCAGCTCTTGGAACATCTCATATGTCTTATGGCGATCAAAACGTCATTGGAATCCCGATTCTAAGCCGTAAAGTATGGTGCACTAAACTATCAAGTAGTCATCAGAATGTGTCTGTCAGGTGTTCACAACATCCACAGACGACGTTGTAGGGGTTTGCACATTGAGCGGTGCATCAAAGACGTAAGCCTTCTGTGTAGCAATGAGGACACTCCTCAGACGACGGACCTAGTCCGCATCATTGCTTACAATATCTTTCAACTTAATCTTTCTCTAGGAACATATTTAAATAGGGAGCTACAACGTGAGCTATTTATCTACAACATATTTGCAAAGACAATTTAGACTATGTTCATGATAATTGAGTTCATCTACTCAAATTATTTAATGAACTCCCACTCAGATAGACATCCCTCTAGTCATCTAAGTGAAACATGATCTGAATCAACTAGGCCGTGTCCGATCATCACGTGAGACGGACTAGTCATCAACGGTGAACATCTCATGTTGATCGTATCTTCTATACGACTCATGTTCGACCTTTCGGTCTTCCGTGTTCCGAGGCCATGTCTGTACATGCTAGGCTCGTCAAGTCAACCTAAGTGTTTCGCGTGTGTCCCGAGGCCATGTCTGTACATGCTAGGCTCGTCAACACCCGTTGTATTTGAACGTTAGAATCTATCACACCCGATCATCACGTGGTGCTTCGAAACAACGAACCTTTGCAACGGTGCACAGTTAGGGGGAACACTTTTCTTGAAATTTTAGTGAGGGATCATCTTATTTAAGCTACCGTCGTTCTAAGCAAATAAGATGTAAAACATGATAAACATCACATGCAATCAAATAGTGACATGATATGGCCAATATCATTTTGCTCCTTTTGATCTCCATCTTCGGGGCTCCATGATCATCGTTGTCACCGGCATGACACCATGATCTCCATCATCGTGTCTTCTTGAAGTTGTCTCGTCATCTATTACTTCTACTACTATGTCTAACGCTTTAGCAATAAAGTAAAGTAATTACATGACGTTTATGTTGACACGCAGGTCATAAATAAATTAAGACAACTCATATGGCTCCTGCCGGTTGTCATACTCATCGACATGCAAGTTGTGATTCCTATTACAAGAACATGATCAATCTCATACATCACATATATCATTCATCACATCCTTTTGGCCATATCACATCACAAGGCATATGCTGCAAAAACAAGTTAGACGTCCTCTAATTGTTGTGGCTGCTATAGGTTTCTAGCAAGAACGTTTCTTACCTACGCTAAAACCACAACGTGATATCCCAATTTCTATTTACCCTTCATAAGGACCCTTTTCATCGAATCCGATCCGACTAAAGTGGGATAGACAGACACCCGCTAGCCACCTTATGCAACTAGTGCATGTCAGTCGGTGGAACCAGTCTCACGTAAGAGTACGTGTAAGGTCGGTCCGGCCCGCTTCATCCCACGATGCCGCCGAATCAAGATAAGACTAGTAACGGCAAGTAAATTGACAAAATCCACGCCCACAACAACTTGTGTTCTACTCGTGCATAGAAACTATGCATAGACCTAGCTCATGATGCCACTGTTGGGGATCGTAGTAGAAATTTAAAATTTTCTACGCATCACCAAGATCAATCTATGGAGTAATCTAGCAACGAGGGGAAGGGGAGTGCATCTACATACCCTTGTAGATCGATAAGCGGAAGCGCTCAAGTGAACAGGGTTGATGGAGTCATACTCGTCGTGATCCAAATCACCGATGATCCTAGCGTCGAACGGACGGCACCTCCGCGTTCAACACACGTACGAAACAGAGACGTCTCCCACGCCTTGATCCATCAAGGAGGAGGGAGAGGTTGAGGAAGAGAGTCCAACAGCAGCACGACGGCGTGGTGGTGATGGAGTGGCAGTTCTCCGGCAGGGCTTCGCCAAGCTCACGCGGAGGAGGAGAGGTATTGGAGGGGAGGGGCTGCGCCAGGTTCAAGGGTGTGGCCGCCCTCCCACCCCTCCACTATTTATAGGTGGGGAGAGAGGGGTCCGGCCCCCTTTAGATCCCATCTAAGGTTGGGGGCGGCGGCCAAGGGGGGAGGAGTGCCTCCCAAGTCAAGTGGAGGCCCTCCCCCTTAGGGTTTCCCCTCTCCCATGCGCATGGAACTTGGGGGGGCTAGTGCCCTTGGACCATTAAGGTTAGGGCGCCCCCCCTACAGCCCATGCTACTGTATTGGACATGGTGGAACATTTTCCGGACCTCCGGACCCCTCCGGAATCCTCCAGAACATTCCGGAAGCTTCCCGGTACAATACCGGAAAAAACCGAACTTTTCTCGGAACCCGAACAACAACTTTCCATATATAAATCTTTACCTCCGGACCTTTCCGGAACTCCTCGTGCCATCCAAGATCTCATCCGGGACTCCGAACAACATTCGGTAATCACATACAAGTCTTCCTAATAACCCTAGCGTCATCGAACCTTAAGTGTGTAGACCCTATGGGTTCGGGAACCATGCAGGCATGACCGAGACAACTCTCCGGCCAATAACCAACAGCGGGATCTGGATACCCATGTTGGCTCCCACATGTTCCACGATGATCTCATCGAATGAACCATGATGTCGAGGATTCAATCAATCCCGTATTCAATTCCCTTTGTCCAGCGGTATTGTACTTGCCCGAGATTCGATCGTTGGTATCCCGATACCTTGTTCAATCTTGGTACTAGCAAGTCTCTTTACTCGTTCCGTAACACATCATCCCGTGATCAACTCCTTGGTCACATTGTGCACATTATGATGATGTCCTACCGAGTGGGCCCAGATATACCTCTCCGTTACACGGAGTGACAAATCCCAGTCTTGATTCGTGCCAACCCAACAGACACTTTCGGAGATACCTGTAGTGAACCTTTATAGCCACCCAGTTATGTTGTGACATTTCGCACACCCAAAGCACTCCTAAGGTATCCGGGAGTTGCACAATCTCATGGTCTAAGGAAATGATACTTGACATTAGAAAAGCTTTAGCAAACGAACTACACGATCTTCTGCTAGGCTTAGGATTGGGTCTTGTCCATCACATTATTCTCCTAATTAATGATGTGATCCCGTTATCAACGACATCCAATGTCCATGGTCAGGAAACTGTAACCATCTATTGATCAACGAGCTAGTCAACTAGAGGCTTACTAGGGACATGGTGTTTTCTATGTATCCACATATGTATCTGAGTTTCCTATCAATACAATTCTAGCATGGATAATAAACGATTATCATGAACAAGGAAATATAATAATAACCAATTTATTATTGCCTCTAGGGCATATTTCCAACAGGAGCAAGGGGGAGGCCGGCCGGCCCTCTATGGGCGCGCCAGGAGGAGGAGGGGTCCTCCTAGTAGGAGTATGACTCCCATTTCCTACTCCTACTAGGAGGAGGAAAGGAAGGAGGAGAAGGAGAAGGAAGGAGAAAGAGGAAAAGGAGGAAAGGGGGGACGGCCCCCTAGTCCAATTCGGTTTGGGCTAGGGGGCCACGCGCCCTGCCTCCTCTCTTCCACCACTTGGCCCATGAGGCCCATTACTTCTTCCTTATATTCCCGTAACTCCCCGGTACCCCCGAGAATACCCGAATCACTCGGAAAATGTCTGATGTCTAAATATAGTCGTCCAATATATCGATCTTTACATCTCGACCATTTCGAGACTCCTCGTCATGTCCCTGATCTCATCCGAGACTCCGAACTACCTTCGGTACATCAAATCACATAAACTCATAATACAATCGTCACCGAAACTTTAAGCGTGCGGACCCTACGGGTTCGAGAACTATGTAGACATGACCGAGACATGTCTCTGGTCAATAACCAATAGCGGAACCTGGATGCTCATATTGGCTCCCACATATTCTACGAAGATCTTTATCGGTCAGACCGCATAACAACATACATTGTTCCCTTTGTCATCGGTATGTTACTTGCCCGAGATTCGATCGTCGGTATCTCAATACGTAGTTCAATCTCATTATCGGCAAGTCTCTTTACTCGTTCCGTAATACATCATCCCGCAACTAACTTATTAGTTGCAATGCTTGCAAGTCTTAAGTAATGTGCATTACCGAGAGGGCCCAGAGATACCTCTCCGACAATCGGAGTGACAATTCCTAATCTCGAAATACGCCAACCCAACAAGTACCTTCGGAGACACCTGTAGACCACCTTTATAATCACCCAGTTACGTTGTGACGTTTGGTAGCACACAAAGTGTTCCTCCGGTAAACGGGAGTTGCATAATCTCATAGTCATAGGAACATGTATAAGTTATGAAGAAAGCAATAGCAACAAACTAAATGATCAAGTGCTAAGCTAATGGCATGGGTCAAGTCAATCACATTATTCTCCTAATGATGTGATCCCGTTAATCAAATGACAAATCATGTCTATGGCTAGGAAACATAATCATCTTCGATTAACGAGCTAGTCAAGTAGAGGCATACTAGTGACACTCTGTTTGTCTATGTATTCACACATGTATTATGTTTTCGGTTAATACAATTCTAGCATGAATAATAAACATTTATCATGATATAAGGAAATAAATAATAACTTTATTATTGCCTCTAGGGCATATTTCCTTCATCTCCCCCTCTCCTCCCTCCAATCAAAGCAGTCGCGCTGCCAGCGCTGTAGGTGCACACACACGCGCACACACACACACACACAAATTTTTCTATTTTAGTTTTTTCTATTTTTTCTGTTTTTAGTTTTTAGTTTTCTGTCAAATAGTATAATGTCAAAGGTTTTAGATATAATAATGTTATAGAAATGTTAGTTCTATAGAAATATTAGAAATTATAGAAATATTAGTTTTAGCTAGATGAATAAGATTAATTTCAAATTGTTAGACGATGATCGATGTTTTTTTAGTTTCTCATAATTTTAGTTATAGAAATTTAAAATTTTTATATAAGAAATCACAATCCAATCATTTAAAAAATGTTAGTTTTGCGACATATAGTATTTGTTCTTGATGATGTTCGGCCCGCATCCTCACCGTCGACCCGTTCGCGACGACGTCCTGCTTCAGAGGACCCATGTCCGGGACTGGGCTAGCTCCGCCGGGCTGGCACTGGGAGGTGCTACCTTTAGGGGCTCACGCTTGGTGAGGAACCCCGCCCAGGGTCCCGTCATCGACCCTGAGCTCCTTTGGTGGCGTTCGCGTGGGCCACGTTCGGTGCGGAGGGAGTCGGCCTCGGCGGAGGTGGTGCGTCGTCGTGTTAGGGAGGACGACGAGCACGTCCGTTGCTACATGGCTGCTATGGACGTCAGGTTCTCCAATACCTGACAGGTTCTTTGGGGAGATGACCAGAGCTATGATCCTGTGATGGTTCCTTCTCTTTGGGTGTCCACCGCTCGCGCCTCAAGAACCGCGAGTGGCCTAGATTATTCTGTAGTATTCGATCTTTATTAGCTAGCTAGCTAGTGATATATTTGATATATAATATTCGAGACGATGTATTCGAGATTATATATTACTCCAGACGATGTATTCGAGATTATATCTTATTCGAGACGATGCATATTATGTACTATGATTCAGTTATTCCTTATTGATTGCATGCATGCATTGTAATTTGAATACTAAATTGTTTTATATTTTTCTGGATTAGTTAAATAAAAGCTATGACGGACAATACCGACAGAGAGGGAGAGAGGTTCTGTTGGAGATCATACGCTCCCCTCGCAGGCCAGATGATCAGAATGAAGAAGATGACGGCTCCTAATATCTGAACAATACCGGGGAGGGTGATGATATGATATTCGATCGCGACGACCGAATTGATGATGTCATGTACTATGATTCTGATGACGCTGAAAATGTTGATCTTGAAATAACAGAGACCGGCGAGGTATATTTATATAAGCAAGCATCTGGTGATCATCACATGTTTTAAATGATTTGGAGATATATTAATGAACCGATATTTCTTCTTTCAGCCCTCCGGATCAAGCAAATCTTCTACAAGAAGCAGGATAGTGCGAGGCCCGGGCAAAAATTTAAAAGATGGCGTAAAGTACAACCTCAATGCCATCAGAACTGATGGTGAACCAGTAGCACCTAAGAACATTGCGAACACGTTCGTTCGTCAGTGCGTACTTCTTGTGAAGGACCAACTCCCGATCTCCCTTCAAGAATGGAAAGATCCAGCAAATAAATGTCCAGATCTTATTTTTGTAGACGACAAAGCAAAATCTCTGCTTTGGGAAAAACTCATGGAACATTTCATCCTTCCCGATCATTTCACAGATGCAGATGTGTAAAAAGTCAAGGACGCTGCTCTTAGGAAGATGGCTACTGCATTCAGAAACAACAAGAAAATTATATGGGCCAACTACGTCAAAGGAGGAAAGAAGACTCCAGAATTCAACTGAACACTGGAGAAGCAAAGAGAATACTGGCCTACTTTCGTGAAATTCAAGGAATCAGAATTATCTAAGAAACGGTCGAGAAAAAAAAAGCCAATGCCGTAAAAAAGGAGCAGTTCCATAGGCTGGGGCCATGTGGCTACGCGGTGGCAATGCCTAAGTGTGATAAGTTTGAGCTAGAGAAGCAGGCTGCACAGGTCACTCCAGTTACATTGAGCTGGGCCCCCAGGTGCATACCTTGGTTCTATGCGCATGGGCATTGGACCCGAAGACAGGCGAGGTTTCGAAGAAGGCATGTCTTAAAGGAGCCGAAGATAAGTTACTTGAAGCAATAAAAGATGCTCGAAAGGGGGTGTTCACGCCCAAAAGAGAGAACGACGAGCTTACATGCGTCCTGGGAAATCATGAACACCCGGGAAGAACACGAGGCAAGGGCGTTATTCCGTGGTATGAGGGCTTTTCAGACTGGAAAGCCAACTACAGAAGCCATGCGAGAAGGAAGATGGAGGAGGAGAAGAAGAGGAAGCTGGAGGAGGATCAGAGGAAGCACGAAGTAGAATGCCTTCAAGGCCTAGAATCAGCGCACGCTGACTTGGCACTCAAATTCCAGCGGCAGCAGCAGCAGGTCGACTCACTTAGACAGGAAAGGAGGTCTTAGCAGCTAATGCATAATCCAGCATTGGATAGCATCGTCCCATCCATCCCAAGAAGCAGCGTGGGTTCCGATAGAGGAGACGCACTGCTGGATAGATACCCTGTGGATGACATCATGGAGAACACTAACTATGAGCGACACTTCAAAATGAAGAACATATCCATGAAGGTGGCGGATGCCGTTGCTTATACAAATTTCCCCGAAGCAACCTTCCATTGCAACCAGATTCCAGCCGTCTATGCTCGTGTCGTGGTTGATGAGGTGGTGGACCAATATTCGGGGCTAGGGCTTGACATTCCTGGAGGTGACGAAGAGCACGCACTGGAAGAGGCCATACATCATATCATCCTATGGAGAAAGGATTGCATCATCTTTCAAAGGCCACCGACACCGCGTCAGCTGACTCCTCCTCGAAGTCCGCCACCGCGTCAGCAGACTCTCGCTCCTCCAAGTCCACCAACGCGTCAGGCCACACCTCCTCCTCCAAGTCCGGCACAGCGTCAAGCCACTCCTCCTGCTTCAAGTCTAGCACAGTGTCAGGCCACTCCTCCTGCTTCAAGTTCGGCACAGCGTCAGGCTACTCCTCCTGCTTCAAGTCTGACACCACGTCAGGCCACTCCTCCTGCTCCAACTTAGCCACGTCAGCCATCTCCGCCGCCTCAGCAATCGCGGAAGAGAGCCGCCGTAGCTATGGTACGTAGCGGTACAAGTCGAGGTAGTACAGGAGGTATAGGCGAAGGCAAGCGATTTGAATATGGTCCAAGCCTCGTGCCACTTCCACTGAGGCCTTACGACATGACCGTGGAGCAAAACGCAACCATAGTGAAGGCCCAAGTGGACGCCCATTTTGGACCGAAACTGTCAGCGCCGCCAAGGGAGAAAGTGCATGAGGATAAGATTGACCACTTTATTCGTATGGCTCAAGCACCAGCTCCCCAGCCTGTTGACTTAGACTATGAGCGCCAAATCAGGAAGGCACATCGAGCACGACTAAAGAAGGAGTCGAGCTCGAGCTCGAGCCAAGCAGATGGCAAAGAATGCGGGAAAACAGTTCCCCAGCTGGGAGAACAGGCGGCGCAATCGATCCTCCCGCTTGTTGTACCAACACATGAGAGTACCGGCGCCGGTCAGCTGGCAATAACCGACGAGCATAGAAGGCAGGTTGAAGAGCTCGGTATCACTGTTGGGCAACTCCTAGTGATCGAGCCCATGGATACGATTAAAGAGGAGGACATAAAACGGAATATGTCCGCGGTGAACCTATGGTCAAGCCTGAGGAGGTCAAGAAGCTCTCAACGAGAATGTATGAATTGAATCAATGGTACATGGATATTTGCAAAGACCCACAATCGAGAGTCCCTCATGGTGAAAGTCAAGGAAGAGGATTACTTCCATGGGACAGCTCTGTCTATTGAGTATACAGAACTATTTCAGTTATTCAGTCAACACGCACTCGAAAAATCTATCGTCAGTTGCTATTGTCTGTAAGTGATTTCTTTCTGTAATTTAAGTCCCAAGCCAGCTGTAGTGCTCTAGTTGATCATTACTGTAATTATCGTCACTATATTCTTTTTTTTTATATTATACAGGATGAAGATGTACGAAATGAGAAAAGGTGGACGCTATGGCATTGGGTTCATTGACCCAAATACCATTAATCAACAGACATGGTCATATGCATGGTATAAAGAAGACATAGAGAACAAAATGCTAGAGTTCTTGAAGTGCCTCAATACCAATCGAGATATAGTACTTCCTTACAACTTCGAGTGAGTCACACTGTCTTGTACTACAAACCATGTTTTTTGTTACTAGCTAGATGTTAATAAGTGTATAGGGTTTAGGGTTAGTTGATGAGTGTTATGCACATGCTCACTTAATTTATACATGCAAACGTATGCGCATGCAGGTTCCACTAAATCTTGTTAATCATTAAAATTGATGAAGGAACATTTGAAGTACTGGACTCACTGTTTAAAGAACCTAAAGACTACTCAATCGTGAAGGGGGTAGTCAACAGGTAATTTCAATCATTATCGAACTATATTCCGCCTCTTTAGTTCATCATTTTCAGATATCAACTAATTAATAACTCCTTTGTTCATTTTCTTTGCCGGCGGGCAGGGCTTGTCAAAAGTTCATCAAAGTTGTTCCAGGCCCATTCAAAGAAAAGTTGCATTGGTTTCGACCCAAGGTAAGTAATTTTAAGTACTACTAGCTAGCTGCCATCTCTTTAATTCTAGTTTCAATACCATTAATTATCATGCTTGATTAATTAGTATCTGATTGAATTCTATTCTCGTAAAGGCCATGAAGCAGGCGCCGGGGACTGATTTATATGCATACTACGTTTGCGAGAACATTCGCATGATGGCGTTCGAAAGGACTAGAAATGCTAGACAGCGATGGGTACGTTTGCCAGAACACTATTTACAATTTTTACATCGATATCTAATCACACAACTAATACATGCATATTGATCTCCTTCTTAAAAGTTCTCTAAGGTGGCGGGAGAAGCTCCTACCAATGGAGCGCGTACGAGCAATTGGAGAGGAAATAGCGGGATTTTTGCTCGACCAGGTCATAGATTCCAAAGAAGAATACCATTACCCGCTAACGCAGTAATGCCTTCGTGTAGGAGAAATTGTATATATCAAATTGTATATAGTGTATGTGTGAATGGTGGTATAAACAAGCTCGTTTCTGCATTATTGCTTGTCTCAATGTGAGTACACTCTGGATCTTCTTTCTCATGCTGGTATGCTTGATTGTTAAACTTCCCGTGTCCCTATTGATACAGGTTCCTAACTCTCTGCCGACGATGATTCTTTCTCTGATCCTTCTCTTTATCTTAGTCTTACCAGTGCACTTCAGTATCTCACTCTCACTCGTCCTGAAATTTCTTTTGCTGTCCAACAAGCTTGTTTATACATGCATGATCCTCGTATTCCATACTATAATCATGTCAAACATATTCTTTGGTATCTCAAAGGCACACTAGACTTAGGTCTTTATATCAACAAATCCTCTCCCACCTCCTTGACAGCTTACTCTGATGCGGACTGGGCTGGTTGTCCAGATACTCGTAGGTCCACATCCGGATTTTGTGTTTTTTTGTAACAATTTGGTTTCTTGGTCTTCAAAAAGGCAGGTTACGGTCTCCCACTCGTCTGCTGAAGCTGAGTACCGCGTTGTGACTCATGTTGTTACTGATACGGTTTGGTTGCGCCAGTTACTGTCGGAGCTGCACCATCCTATTGAGCAAGCTATCATTGTTTACTATGATAATATTTCAGCTGTCTACATGTCAGGGAATCCGGTTCAACACCGTCGCACCAAGCATGTTGAGATCGACATTCATTTTATTCAAGAGAAGGTAGCTCTCGGTCAAGTTCGCGTTTTCCACATGCCTACTTCTGCTCAGTTTGCTGATATCTTTACTAAAGGCCTCGCGACTACTCCGTTTCAAGACATTCGTTTCAGTCTCAACGTCGTCGAGCCTACCGTTGACACTGAGGGATGTTAGAATACAACTTGTATTAGGATTATGACTCCTACTCGGTTTGTAATAAGACTAGATCAGGTGTGGCTTAGCTCTTATATATACTTCTTGTACCATCACAATATTGCATTAACAATTATTCAATAAATTCTATAGCCGGGAACGTAACTGCCAGATCGTACGCCATCCACCGGCCGTGAGGTCTTGTTGTGCGTGTGCACCACTCCCTCGAGCATCGTACCCCCGTCATGTGGCAGCTCTTTCGTAGCGTTTTCAATCCAAGTCAAAGAATATCAAACTTGATGTACTTATGCATGTAAAGAAAAGTAGCCCAGATGAGCCTTCAGCGACAAAGCTTCATGTTTGACTGTCAGTTTTGGTAATGTGCTGACGATGATGAAGCACTTGCGGCGCTGCTGATGCATCCGGCTGTGGCTCGTGGAGACGAGGGCGCCGACAGTTGTGGGGTCCGAGCCAGGGAGTGAGTGCAAGGTGCTCGTTTGACGGGAGGCGAAGGCAAGTAGAGGGCGGTGTAGGCGGCTGGTTGACGAGAGGCGAGCAGGCGGTGTCCGTGCCGGAGGACCTGACACGGCATGGAGGAGCGAGGCATGCATTTGCTGTGATTTTTCTAATTAATTACCTTCATTATTTTAGGATTAAAACATGGAAGGGAACTCAATAGGAAATTACTAATCTGTCCTTAAGCCAAAATCTGAGTCTTCTCGTATTAACCGTTTTTTTTTTGCATTGATTCTCGTATTAACAGTTGGATTAACTTAATACTACACATTATATTGGGTGATGTACCGTAAAAACTCTCATTTTTTACGGTATATCATACTACTCCTAAGACCGGGTAGTATTAAATCATCTCAGCCGTTTATTAGATGGGTAGTTTTGTCAAGTTTCTAGTTGGTTATTTGTAGCATCCCTCATCATGACCAAACTCGTCGGACCACACCGTTGCCGTCGTCAGTCATCTGCGGCATCCGTCTATACCGCAGGACTCGTCCGCCATTTACTCCCTGTGTGCTCGCTCATTTGGCGTGGCCACCGTAGTCCGCCCTCTTTGTTGTCGTCGCCGGTCATGGGGTGCCGGCTACCGCCACCGTTATTCGTCTGTCCAGTGTTCCAACGAGATTAGATTGGCATTGTGTGGGTGCGGCCACTGGTTTGTGTACGACACATGATCGCCGGGAAGCAATCGGCTGCTCATGTATATCGATCAATCAAGGAGGCTAGATTGGCTAGCTATGTACGTGGTGACCTCCTCGGCAGAAGGCACCAACCGGCAAGGATCGACCAAGACGACGTAAAATCGTATCTTCACTGCATCTATTGGAAAGTACTCACGGGTCGGGCTTGCGCCAAAAGTTTTTTAGAATAAACCTTGCAAGTTCACTTAGTTCAGTTAGCTTTAGCTGCATTTTCTTCTTCAGTTTCGTCAGGTTCGTCAGTTTCGTCAGTAGCGAGATTAGCTCGAGGTTCCAACAACTTAGACCGAGTCCTGCGCCCTACTGATTCGTTCGTGGGATGGCACAAACAATGTGGATCGTAGTGGCGCAAAGTCTGGAGGCTACGAGCCCATTTCCTTCATTGTACTGAATAAATACAGAGAGAAAGAGATCAGAAAACTGCGACAAGTTTGCGCAGGCAAAACCTCGTCTTCCACCTCGGTCTAGCTAGTTCGTCGTCTCAACTCCGACAATTGGCATCAGAGCCGGTTCCTGACCTTGCGAATGGCAGGCCCTGACGATTCCAGTGGTAGCAAGTCGCCGGCCACTCCGCGGGCACGGGTCTCCGTCGGCAGCGAGCTTGCTGTGGCTGAGAGACCCACGGCGCGGATGGCGCGCGACATCGGCAGTGCGGCGTGGCCGCAGCTAACCCGGACCAACTACACCGACTGGGCCGTCCTTATGCAGGTCATGATGGAGGGCCGCTTTCTCTGGGACGCCGTGCAAACGGGCACGGCGGAGCACAGCGACGATCGGCTGGCGCTCGAGGCAATCTTGCGCGGGGTGCCATCGGAGATGGCGCCTACACTCGCTGGCAAGGCCACGGCGAAGGAGGCTTGGGACACAATCAAGACGATGCGCCTCGGCGTGGCGCGCGTCCGCGGGGCCAAGCTCACGACCATCTCCAAGCAGTACAGCGACATCCGCTTCACCGACGGCGAGACCGTTGATGATTTTGCCATGAGGATCTCGAACATGGTGGCCCAGATGGCACAGCTCGGAGAAGTTGTGCCCGAGAAGCGGGTTGTGCGAAAATTTCTCTCCGTCGTCCCCAAGAGGTACTCTTAGATCGCACTCTTCATTGAAACTCTCATCGATCTGGACAATTTATCGGTGGAGGAGCTCACCGGGCGGCTCAAGGCCGCTGAGGAGACATACGATCTTGAGCAGGCCGAGGCCGGCGTCGGCCGGCTCCTGTTGATGGAGGAGGAGTGGGCTGCACGCCTCAAGGGGCGGGGTGGCTCAAGCAGCAACTCGCCGCGAGGCGGCGGTCGGCGCGGCAGAGGCCGTGGACGCGGCCGCGGCGGGCGCGGCAACGGAAAGGCCGATGACGACAAGTGTAGATACTGCGGTATCCCCGGGCACTGGGCTCGGGACTGCCGCAAAAAGAAGAGGGAGGAGGCGAATCAGGCAAACCTCGCACGGGCCGAGGTGGCCGAAGACGAGGACCCAACCTTCCTCATGGGGCAGGTGTGCACGATCACTGACGCCGGCGACATCTCCGACGACTACGTCGACCTCGTCGAGGAGCACGCCGAGGTCCACCTCGGGCGCACGGAGGAGGAGTACGACTCCAAGTGGTACCTCGACATGGGCGCCTCAAACCACATGTCGGGCAGCGCGGCGTGCTTCAACGAGCTCGACCGCCGCGTCGGCGGCACCGTGAAGTTTGGGGACGGCTCCGTCGTGGCGATCTGCGGTCGCGGGTCCGTGCTCTTCACCCACTGCAACGGTGGGCACCGCGTGCTCACAGGAGTCTACTTCATCCCGCGCCTCCGGAGCAGCATCATCAGCGTCGGGCAGCTCGACGAGAGCGGCTGCAAGTCAGTGATCACCGATGGTGTGTTCACTCTCAGCGACCGCCGCGTACAGGTGTTCGCGCGCGCCACCAGAGCTCGCAACCGCCTCTACCCCTACGACATGCAGCTGGCCCGACCGGTGTGCTTGGCCGTGCGCACCACCACCGACGAAGCGTGGCGTTGGCACGTGAGGTACGGGCATATGAATTTCAATTCACTCCAGATGCTAGCCCGGCAGGAGATGGTGCGCGGCCTGCCCGCGATCGACCACGTCGACCAACTCTGCGACAGCTGCCTGGCCGGGAAGCAGCGCCGAGCACCGTTCCCGGACGCGGCGAACTACCAGGCCGAGCATGTCCTCGAGCTGGTCCACGGCGATCTCTGCGGGCCCATAACCCCGGCAACTCCGTCAGGCCGGCGCTACTTTCTGCTCCTGGTGGACGGCCTCTCCAGGTACATGTGGCTGACCCTGTTGAGCAGCAAGGACGAGGCACCGGACGCGATCCGCCGCTTCCAGGAGCGCGTCGAGGTGGAGATCGGGCGCAAGCTGCATGCTCTCCGCACCGACTGTGGCGGGGAGTTCACTTCCGTCGAGTTCGGCGAGTACTGCACCGACTGTGGCGTTCAACGTCAGCTCACGGCGCCATACTCCGCTCAACAGAACGGGGTGGTTGAGCGCCGCAACCGGACGGTGGTGGCCATGGCGCGGAGCATGATGAAAGCGACGTCGATGCCCGGCAAGTTCGGGGCGAGGCAGTGACCACTGCCGTATTCATTCTCAATCGAGCACCGACCAAGAGCGTGCGCGGCATGACCCCGTACGAGGCGTGGCACGGCGGGCGACCAGCGGTGCACTCCCTCCGCACCTTTGGGTGCGTGGCGCATGTCAAGAATGTGCGTCCACACCTGAAGAAGCTCGACGAGAGATCAACGCCGATGGTCTTCATCGGCTACGAGGAAGGGGGCAAAGCGTATCGCGTCTTTGACCCTGTTGGTGGGCGCGTCCATGTGACGCGCGACGCTGTCTTTGACGAGGCGGCGCACTGGAACTGGGACGCCGAGGACCGCGCCGCGGACACTAATGCCTTCACCGTCGACTATGAGGGACGCCGCGTCCCTGCTACGGTAGAGAGGATCATACGCAGCTCACTGCCACGCCAGCCTCCCAGCAGGGCCGCACCGTCTTTAGAATCGCAGAGTCCTGACATGACTGTTGCTCACTAGGCAGCAACACCGGTGGCGGCGGCAACTCCAACTCGCGCCGAGCCCGCAACGCCACGCTCGGCGGCGACACCCGGCACGGCGGTGACACCTAGTACGGCGGCGACACCCAGCACGGCAGCGACGCCCGACACGGCGGGGAGCTCTGCATCTTCGTCGAGCAGCATGCCGATCAAATTCACCACGCCTCCGACGCTGTGTTCGGAGATACTTGACGCCCGCGTGTACGCCCACGGTCCTCTTCGTTTCCGCCGCGTGACAGACCTGTTCGGTCCACGCCCGGACACGACTCGCGATTAGGAGGAAGAACTGCTTCTCACCTCTGTGGAAGAGCCGTCCACTTTCTCTGAAGCTGAACACGAGCTGTGCTGGAGAAGAGCAATGCTGGAGGAGATCGCATCGATTGAAGATAATCGGACCTGGGAGCTCACTGATCTTCCCCCATGACATGAATCCATCGGCTTGAAGTGGGTGTTCAAGGTCAAACGCGACGAGAGCAGCGCGGTGACCAAGCACAAGGCGCGGCTGGTTGCAAAGGGCTTTGTTCAGCAGCAGGGCATCGACTTCGACGAGGCGTTCGTGCCTGTTGCCCGCATCGACTCCGTGCGCCTCATGCTCGCTCTCGCTGCACAGGAGGGTTGGGGAGTTCACCACATGGACGTGAAGTCCGCATTCCTCAACGGCGAGCTCACTGAGGAGGTGTACGTCCAGCAACCGCCGGGTTTCGTCATCGCCACTGAAGAACACAAGGTGCTACACCTCAAGAAGGCGTTGTATGGTCTGCGTCAAGCTCCACGCGCCTGGAACGCCAAGCTCGACGCAACGCTCGGCGCTCTGGGCTTCACCAGAACCAGGTCAGAGTGTGGCATCTACATGCGCCGCGGACTCCTGGTGGGCGTATACGTGGACGACCTGCTCATCACCGGGCCGAACGACGACGACATCCGCAGCTTCAAGGGGGAGATGATGGCTAAATTTCGCATGAGCGATCTCGGCCTGCTCACCTACTACCTCGGCATTGAAGTTCACCAGAGCGCGCACGGGATCATGCTCGGGCAGGCTGCGTACGCACGCAAGATACTGGAGAAGGCAGACATGGTGGACTGCAACCCCTGCCACGCACCGATGGAGCCCAGGCTCAAACTCAGCAAGGACAGCCAGGCTCCTCCAACGGACGCCGGCGACTACAGAAGTCTCGTCGGCAGCCTCGGGTACTTGGTTCACACTCGACCGGACATCTCTTTTGCCGTCGGGTATGTGAGCAGGTTCATGGAGGCGCCAACGACGGAGCATCTCGCGGCGGTCAAGCACATCCTACGCTACGTTGCGGGCACGATCGATTATGGCTGCAGCTACCGAAGGAGCGGCGGCGTAGTACTGTCCGGGTTCAGCGACAGCGACATGGGCGGTGACCCGGACACCCGCAAGAGCACCACCGGCCTCCTCTAGTACCTTGGCGATAGCCCAGTCTCCTAGCAGTCGCAGAAGCAGAAAGTGGTGGCGCTCTCATCTTGTGAAGCAGAATACATGGCCACCACGGCGGCGGCATGCTACGGCGTGTGGCTGACCCGTCTGCTCAAGGACCTGACGGGAAGAGATGCTGATGCGCCAGTACTAAAGATGGACAACAAGTCAGCAATTGCACTTGCCAAGAATCCTGTCCACCATGATCGCAGCAAGCACATAGACCTGCGATATCATTTCATCAGGGACTGTGTGGAAGAGAAGAAGATCAAAGTGGACTACATCAGCATGGATCTTCAGCTCGCGGATATTCTGACAAAGCCACTGGGCAGAGTCAAATTTCAGGAGCTGAGGAACAAGATCGGCATCACCAAAATAAAGTAGGAACTGCAAGGCTTAGGAGGAGATTGTTAGAATAAACCTTGCAAGTTCAGTTAGTTCAGTTAGCGTTAGCTGCATTTTCTTCTTCAGTTTCGTCAGGTTCGTCAGTTTCGTTAGTAGCGAGATTAGCTCGAGGTTCCAACAACTTAGACCGAGTCCTACGCCCTACTGATTCGTTCGTGGGATGGCACGAACAATGTGGATCGTAGTGGCGCAAAGTCTAGAGGCCACGAGCCGCATTTCCTTCATTGTACTGAATAAATACAGAGAGAAAGAGATCAGAAAACTGCGGCAAGTTTGCGCAGGCAAAACCTCGTCTTCCACCTCAGTCTAGCTAGTTCGTCGTCTCAACTCCGACAAAGTTTTGGAATGGATGAACTGTGTCGAGAAGAAAACACAAGTGCGTCTGATTTGGCATGTACTGGTTTGGTATTTGTTTTGTTTGTCTTCCGATTTTACCCCTTAATCAAAAAATACTGTTGATCTTGTGTTTGGTACTAGTATTAATGGATCTAATCCATTGAATGATTGACAATAGACGGCTCATATTGTTTTGATGTACAGTAAAAGATCTCTAAAATATCTCCCATGAGCCGCTTTTTTAGCCCAGCTTTCCTCATCCATTTTTAACTTTGCTAATTCACAGTTGTGGGTGACATGTTTAAAAAAGCATGAAGTGTGCTCTGGAGATGTCCCTTTCCGACGTGGATGGTGCCTTTCTGTTCTTTGGCCCATATTGAAGCATGAAAAACCATGTCATACGCAAAGAGGCCCAATGCAAATCCATGTTTCCCAGGCTACAAGGACATTCGCTGGGCTACTCGTTTCATTGCTTCACTCCAACCTTCGTTTCACAATGTCGGCTACGTAGTAGTAGGACCCACCGCCTATGGTTGCTGTTGAACGTGACATATCTTGTATTGTTATTCCTATCTTCTCTAGTCTTGTATAGCTGACTTCAAGAGATATGATAGAATAAGTTTCCTTGTCACGCAAGACATCCTGTGTATATATTGTAACCTATTCCATGGAATACAATGAGTTGCATCCTACACCTTTCTACATGGTATCAGTTTACCCTACGATCTTCATCGCTTCCGCCTTCCGCCGCCGCGCCACCTCAACCCTACGCCGCCGCCCCTCAACTCACCCAACCCCGCCGCCGCCGCTTCTCTCCCGTAGCAGCCGCCGCACCCCTCCCAATACACTAAACCCGCCGCTGCCTCTCCTCGCAGCCGCCACCCTCCCTTCCCCTCCCAAACCCTACACCCGTCGCTGCCTCTCCTCGCAGCCGCCACCCTCTCTTCCCCTCCCACACAGTCGCTGCCTTCCGCCGCTGCCATCTTCTCCCTCCACCACGTCCCAAAACCCTAGCCGCACCACCCTCCTCCTCCACTATGTCTCGCTCCAAGGCCGACCCCTCTGACGCCGACTCTTTTGCTGGTGGCATGTTCATCTCGGATCGTCTCAATGAGCTCCACATCAAGGATCATGTGCCCGCCATCCTCGACCTCGACTCGCCATCCTACAATGCATGGCGCACCTACTTCACGCTTTTGTTCCGCTCCTACCATCTCATCGAGCATGTTCATGGGAGCGTCGACTTCCCGACATGAAGGACGACGACGAGTGGCTTGCCGTGGATGCCTGCATCATCAAGTGGCTCTTCCTCACCATCTCTCCAGGCCTCTTCAACATGGTGAACTCCCGTGACCCCTCGGCGTACGCCATGTGGACACGGCTGTGCAATCTCTTCCTCGACAATCAGCTCCAACGTCGTGTCTTCCTCCAAGGTCAATTCTTCACTATGCAATAAAACGATCTTTCGATCAATGAGTATTGCACGCGGCTGAAGGTTCTCGCCGACGAGCTGCGCGACGTCGGCATGAACATCGACGACTCCATCCTCCTCACCAACCTCCTTCGGGGCCTCCACCGCGACCTCGGCCAGTCCGCCGCCAACCTCTCCCTTGTCACGTCGACATACGCGAAGCCAGTCACGTACCTTCGTATGGAGGAGAAGCGCCTCCGCCACTCCGCCCGGCAGGCCACCCACGCCGCTCTTCACGTTGGCGTCGCCGCCGGCCACGGTGCTTCCCCAACTCAGTCGGGGCCGCGCGCGTCTGCTCCTGCCCCGCCACCCATGCCCGCGCCCTCTGGCGGCCGCAAGCAGAAGGGTTGCGGGGCCGGGGCCGCAACTCCAACACGATGCCGCTGAGGGAATCCTGGATTAGGGGGTCTCCGGACAGCCGGACTATGTCCTTTGGCTGGACTGTTGGACTATGAAGATACAAGATTGAAGACTTCGTCCCGTGTCCAGATGGGACTCTACTTGGCGTGGAAGGCAAGCTAGGCAATATGGATATGTATATCTCCTCCTTTGTAACCGACCTTGTGTAACCCTAGCCCCCTCCGGTGTCTATATAAACCGGAGGGTTTTAGTCCGTAGGACAACATACAATCATACCATATGCTAGCTTCTAGGGTTTAGCCTCTCCGATCTCGTGGTAGATCAACTCTTGTAATACTCATATCATCAAGAGTAAATCAAGCAGGACGTAGGGTTTTACCTCCATCAAGAGGGCTCGAACCTAGGTAAAACATCGTGTCCCCTGCCTCCTGTTACCATCCGCCTTAGACGCACAGTTCAGGACCCCCTACCCGAGATCCGCCAGTTTTGACACCGACATTGGTGCTTTCATTGAGAGTTCCTCTGTGACATCGCCATAAGGAAGGATGCCTCATCTCGTTGTTAAAAACAACATTACCGCCAGTGGAGCTCTAGCTGTCGGCCAAACTCTCCGGCTAGGCAGTTTTGTCATGACCGCCTGTTCGCCACTGCACCGACGATGACTTCTCGGGTCATCAAAAACAGCCTCCACGTTGGCTCGGAATTCGCCGAGCAGATGGATCCAATGGAGCTCTCTTCCCTAAATGAACTCGTGGATCGCATCGCCGCCTTGGGAGTCGCTCCGGACTATGATCGGATTGGGCTTAAACACGATCGAAGGGAGATTAAGAGCCTATTCGGAGTCGCTCCGCTCCAGGACTCCGCTCTCGGAGCAGGCGGAGCCGACCCGAACAATGCTACTCCCTAGAGTCGACGGAGTGGAGCGGAGTGCTTTGTTGTTGGAAATTACAGAGCGACGAATGAGGTGCTCCACAGATTCTCAAAACAGAGGAGTTCATTCAATTTATGGTAGGCTGCCCACCGATAAGTCAAGCGTACCGGTTCGCTGGTGTTATGTCTCTGGCGCTAGTCATCTTTTTTTGAGGGGAAGTCATCTTTTCTACTACACCACCTCCCATAAGTATGGGCCACAGGCCAGGTTATTAGGCTTCTGGCCCATCACATGAACCGGAGCGGAGCAGCAAGCGAATAGTTTCCTGGCTCTCAAAATCGATGGAGGAGTGGGAACTCGCATGGAGGAGCCGGAGTGCAGGATTTTGTGGAGCAGGTGGACAACCGAACAGGCCCTAACTCTCCACCGATCACCCATCATGTTGTGGTGGTGGAGGAACAATGCAGCGATTCTTCCTCTATCTTGAGGACTAACTATGTCTGAATTCCTGAGCTCTCCGAGCCGGATACCCGTTTACGGGAGGACATCACCCAAACCCTGAACCTAGAGTCAGGCAGCGGGCCAGACTCATCGGGCGACATACCGGAATCCGAACTTCCAAGATTAGAAACCCCTCGGCCCCTGGGTCTCAGATCGGGTAGGGGTCCGTACTCAAATCCACCCACCCACCCAGACATAAACGATCTTTCCCACATCAGGCAAGAGCCCCATGAAACAGTACATCATTATTGGGCCAGATTCCTCCTTGTGATGAACAAGGTTAAGGACTGTCGCGAGGAAGATGCAATCTCACTTTTCTGCAATAACTCCATGGACAAGGGAATCCTTAACGCCATAAGTCGCCGTGACATATCACGCTTCGCCGACTTGGCGTCCATAGTACAAAAGTACTGTGCGATGGAAAGTGCGTGGAAAACCGAAACGAAATTTTGGGATAATCCGGCTCCGAATATGCACCCAGTCCGAGGTAAAAGGGTGCACTATCATAAGACACCCGAGTTCATTACAAAGAAGCAAAAACCCTCTATAGGGCACGGAACCGTATTGGAGGGATGGCTTAACGGACCCTGCAAAATTCATAGCACAGTGATACAATACGAACGCACAGCCTTAGAGCATGTTGGATACTCCGGAAGGTGGCCAAAAGTGGTGAGGATCTTCTTATCCCAAACGCCACAGAGCACCATCCCGTGGATAACAATACAGTATTAATAGTCTTTGAGACCTTCGCGTGAAATAATAGGCGCAAGCGAACACTCCGCAGCATTGCCGAAATCTGCCATGTAGCAGTAATAAATCCATGGAGTGACACGGCTATTACCTTCAATGCCAGTGACGAACCTAAATTCTGAACAGCCAGAGCACCAGCCGCACTGGTCCTCAGTCCAATCGTGGACGGCTTTCGACTCACCAAAGTACTCATGGACGGCGGCAGCAGATTAAACCTCATCTATGAGGAAACTCTTCACAAGATGGAAATAGACTGGAACCGCATTGAGCAAAGTAGCACAACCTTCAGAGGAATCATACCCAGTCGGGAAGCACGATGCGCTGGGAAAATCACACTAGATGTGGTATTCGGTACGCCAGAGAACTATAGGTCCGAAGAAATTACATTTCAAGTGGCCCCGTTCAGCAGTGGATACCATGCCCTTTTAGGACGTGAGGCGTTCACGATCTTCCAAACCATACCCCATTATGGGTACATGAAGCTCAAAATGCCCGGGCCCAACGGAATCATCACTCTCGCCAGTGATCCGGACACAACACTCCATGCCGAAAACAAAACAGTCGCACTGGCCCTCGAGGCATTATCCGAAGCCCTCTCGGCCGAGGAATTAACCACGCTACACTCCACAGTGGACAGGGACGACATGATACTCGACAAGAGATCCAAGTCCACCTCTTTTAAACGAGCGAATGAAATAGTCAAATTTCAAGTCCACCCAATGGACCCTACAAAAACAGCCTCCATCGGGGCACAGTTAAACCCCGCCGTGGACGCCGCACTACGAGAGTTCCTGCGTGAGAATTGGGACATATTCGCCTGGCATCACTCAGACATGCCAGGAATCCCACGCAGGCTGGCCGAGCATAGCCTCAATATCCTAAAGGGATTCAAGCCGGTCAAGCAGGATCTTCGGCATTTCTCCGAACCTAAGAGACAGGCCATGGGAGAGGAACTAGCCAAGTTATTGGAGGTGGATTCATCAGAGAAATAAAACACCCGGACTAGCTAGCAAACCTGGTGATGGTACCAAAGAAGGATAAATCCTGGCGCCTTTGGGTCGATTTCAAGGACCTCAATAAATCTTGCCCAAAGGATCCCTTCCCCCTCCCCCGCATTGATCAAATTATTGATGCTACCGCAGGACACGAGTCATTGTGTTTCCTCGACGCATACTCCGGTTACCACCAAATCAAGATGGCGGAGTCTGACCAAGCCGCAACGGCATTCAACACACCATACGGTCCCTTCTGTTTCAACACAATGCCTTTTGGGCTCAAAAACGCCGGCGCAACATATCAGCGCATGATTCAGACATGTCTGGAGAAACAAATCGGCAAAATAGTAGAGGCATACGTAGATGATGTGGTCGTCAAAACCAAATACGTCGACTCTCTGATAGATGACTTGAGGCTCACATTCGACAACCTCCGAGCATACGACATCAAGCTCAATCCGGAAAAATGCGTTTTCGGCGTACCAGCCGGAAAGCTCCTGGGTTTCATTGTCTCCAGTAGAGGTATTGAAGCTAATCCGGCCAAAATCCGAGCTTTGTCACAATTGGCTACCCCAACAGACCTCAAACAAATCCAGAAGTTAACTGGATGTGTGGTAACTCTAAGCCGCTTTATCTCCCGCTTAGGAGAAAAGGCATTACCCCTTTATCGCCTCCTTTGGCGCACCGAATACTTCGAGTGGACGGACGCTGCCACAGCCGGATTGGAAGAAATAAAAGCCATACTGGCAACCAACCCAATCCTGGCTGCGCCAAACATCGGCGAACCAATGCTATTATACATTGCGGCAACTCATCAAGTTGTAAGCGCAGTGCTCGTCGTCGAACGAGAAGCGGATGGACATAAATTCCCTCTTCAAAAGTCGGTATATTATGTATCCACTATCCTCACTCCATGCAAATCACGGTACCCACATTATCAAAAGATAGCCTATGCAGTATTCATGGCATCCCGGAAACTGCGACACTACTTTCAAGAGTGTTCGATTACAGTAGCCTCGGAGGTGCCACTCAATGATATTATAAACAACCGCGATGCCACGGGCTGGGTTGCAAATGGGCCATTGAACTCCTCCCGTTCGACATAACATACAAACCCCGACGAGCCATTAAATCGCAAGTATTGGCCGACTTTGTCACCGAATGGACGGAAGCCGAACTCCCTAAAGAGTACGGCGCATACTCCAATTGGATTATGCACTTCGATGGCTCCAAAATGCTGGCTGGACTGGGGGCTGGCGTTGTCCTGACGTCCCCAACCGGAGATACAGTTCAATACGTACTGCAGATACTGTACACAGACTCCAACAATGCAGTCAAATACGAAGCCCTCTTACATGGTCTTCGGATGGCAGTTTCCATGGGCATTCGGTGCCTGGAGGTGCGTGGGGATTCGAACCTCGCAATATCCCAAATAAATGGAGACTTTGATGCCAAGGATCCGAAGATGGCGGCCTATAGTAACGCCGTCCTAAAGATGTCAGCTCGGTTCGAGGGGCTCAAATTTCACCATGTGGCTCGGGAATACAATCAGGCGGCGGATATCCTCGCCCGCATCAGCGCAAAACGCGATGCGGTCCCCCCAACATCTTTTTAGAGAGGTTGTTTAAGCCATCCGTGGTATGGGAGGGGGACATCGGCAATATTAGTCCGGACCCGGCCACAACACTCGACACCGAACACTCTGACATAATCGGTGGCTCTGCCACCGAAACAACACCTTCAGCCCACGTAATAATGGCCATCATAGCCCCGTGGACAGAACCATTCCTGGCCTACCTAAATAGGCAGGAACTTCTGGAGGACCAAAATGAGGCACGCTGCATAGTGCGGCGATCCAAGGCCTACAGGGTCCATGAGGGAGAATTGTATAAAAAAAGCACTACCGGAGTCCTTTAAAGGTGCATCTCCGAAGAGGAAGGGCGTAACCTTTTGGCAAAAATTCACGCCGGACTCGGCGGTCACCATGCCGCAGCCCGGGCTCTTGTAAGCAAGGCCTTCTGTACAGGATTCTATTGGCCGACGGCCCGGGCAGATGCACAGGACTTGGTCCAACGCTGCGCCGATTGCCAGCTTTTTGCAAATCAAAGCCACATGCCACCCACCACCCTCCAAACAATCCCCATTACGTGGCCCTTCGCGGTCTGGGGGCTTGACAAGGTTGGACCCCTTAAAGGGGGAACCCACAAGAAAAAATACTTACTGGTCATGGTGGATAAATTCACCAAATGGATAGAAGCCAAACCTGTTAAAACAGACGAATCCGGACCGGTGATAGACTTCATATCCGGGGTTGTACACCGTTATGGCGTCCCCCACAGCATCATCACTGAAAACTCTGGTGCAGCAAAATGGGCATCAAGCTCGATTAGGCTTCAGTCTATCACCCACAAACCAACGGCCATGTTGAGCGAGCAAACGGTCTTATAATGAGCGGCATTAAACCCATATTAGTGCGGTCCTTAATGGAGTCTAACACGCACTGGGTAGAGGAGCTCGACTCTGACTCTGGGGGCTGCAGACCATGCCGAATCGTAGTACCGGATATACACCCTTCTTTATGGTGTACGGCACAGAGGCAGTCTTGCCCTGTGACATAATTCATGACTCACCTCGAGTGCGCATGTATGAAGAAAGAGAAGCCGAGCTCGATCGGCAGGACAGTTTGGACACCCTGGAGGGGGAGCGCGATGTGGCAAAAGCCCATTCCGCATTTTATCAGCAACAGGCTCGCAGATACCAAAGCAGAGAAGTATGGGCCAAAACTTATAACGTTGGCGAACTAGTTCTACGCCTGCCGGATAAGAAAAAGAACAAGCTCGAGCCCAAATGGGAAGGTCCGGGGGAGCGTACCATCTGCGGGATGCATCGACTAATCGACTCGAGCCGAACCCATGGAACGCGGCTAGGCTTCGAAGATTCTACGCCTAGCGCCAGACTCTATGTTCGTCTCCTTCCTCTGTCCATTTTTTGCATATACATTATCTGTCTTGTTTTCCTTTCTTTCTTTCTTTTATTCTTTCTCTAGGCCTTCAAGGGCCAACTTGTGCCTCGCTTGCACATTATAGATGCGCTAGCCGCGCTCATCATACCTGGGGGCTTCTCTCACAGAAGCTTAATTATTTATCTGGGCCTCATGCCTCGCACATGTGTTATACTTCCGCATGTACCTTTTTACGCCATTATATGCATCGATATGACTTAAGTTTTGGCCAAGCTGGGTTGCCTGGCTCATGTATTTATGCCCTACATTCCCGTTAATTCGGCTAGGGCATAAGGGAAGCACCTCTGCGATTGTTACTGCCGGGTCAGCCGGATGTGTACCTCAGACTGGGTGAAGCCGAAAGCTAGCATTCTTAAGGGAATATTCGGTCGGTGAACAAAAGATGGTTTTTATTTATTTTCGATATGTGCCCCCAGATGTTTTTTCCTGTGTTTCTTATCGCAGTCCGGACATGCACTTTAGGGCATGTGTACCCAGGGAAAGGAACCCTTAACGAAACTATTCTCCCTAGAAGATGTTTCTTACTACCCATGTAATATAACATAACTAGTTGGGCACTTGCCTGTTCAAGCACTAATGACCCCTACGCCTGGTCTCCATGCATACCTTGGTTCTTATATAACTGAGCGGGTATTCGGATACACTCCGGACTATCGGGTGCCGAGGTTGAAGCGAAAAGGTCTGCCATGAAAAATGATCTACAATCCAGCTAGAAGGCATTATACATGTCACTTTAGTTACATAGTCATGCAGACTGACTAAATTCCTCTTCTATACCATCCAACAGGCGGTCGAGCCTATAATCCTATTGGGAATACTTTGCGGCTAATTCTACTTGCCCATAAACTAAGCTAACAGGAATTTCTTTTCCGCCGGGGCCCACAGGTCCGACCTCGGCCATGTGATATGGGTCAGCCTTGGTATATATACCGTGTCTTCACCATGGGCCAGGCTTCCCTGGCACCTTGACGGCAGGCCGATATCTTCCATAATCGGAAGCGCCGCCGTGCTCCCTTGAGCTTCTCCGTAAGCTCTGCAACGCCTTCTGGCAAGGAGACGGATGGCCACAAGACCTGGGCAACACCTTGCATCACCTGCCGAACTTGTTCGTGCAGTTGTGAGAGCTCGGATAGAAGATCACCCGCAGACCCGGGCATTTCCTCCACGGGACGACCCGTCAGCATACCTAGAGACATAACATTGTTAGTCGGCTTCTGCCGTGAACTCCTTCAAAAGGATTCGTTCAAGCACTTACTGAAAATGCCGCGTCGAAGCCGCTTATTCTCCTTCTTGGAGTCTGCAAGCTGGGCTCGAACGTCTTTCAGTTCCACGCTCAGCTTGGTATTGGCATCTTGGAGATTGTTTTTCTCCTGCCAGACCTCGGTCAGCACGCGTTCGCCAGCCTGTAGCTGTCGCACGACATGCTGGTCCTCCGGATTTTCTCCGGATTCATCTGCAACATCTATTATTAGATCTGCAGCCACGCCGCACACTATACGGTAACCATCATTCTTTAAAGTAAATGTTACCAGCGCGGGATTTTTTCGGTTCCTTCAATGTGGCAACAGCGGCCCGTAGTTGGGTCTTGCATTCCTCTAGCTCCTGTGACAGCCGAGTATTCTTCTATGTAAGAACCTGCACAATAAAGATGATCCTTAAATCAGTTCTGCTAACTGTTTCAAGTCTCAGGGGCTACTGATACATATAATCGTCAGATTTACTTACCCATACATCCTTTACGTACTGATCCGTGGCTCTGGCTAGACCTTCTTGAGCAGCACAGAGGTACGCCTCTCCAGAATTGAAGGCATCAAATGCCTCTGGTGAGAAACAAGCGTTGCGGAGTACGGCCCGGCGGCTCCTATGATTCATGGCGCTTTCCACTTCTGAATTTGTGGCGGATAATCTATCCGCATCCTCTGTAGGAGGATTATCCGGCGCCCGCCCCATATCGCCTTCCGCCTCTATGTCCGGTCCTGGCGCCCGACTGGTGGAAGCTTGATTAGCAACATTGTCGGACATATTTCGGCGAGTGTTTTTTCTGTCAAAGAAACACGGGCGTCATTACATTTCGAGAAAGACGACAACCACGGAGCGGGGTTTCTCTTATACCTTTGCGCCGGCGTCTCCGTCCTGACCGCCTTACTTTTTGGCCTGCCCGGCCTCGGTGCCTCTTGTTGGCGAGTTGCTGCGGGTTCGACAGGGCGTCCCGAATGCCTTCCCTGTAAAAACACCATATGTATATGGTAGGTGAAGTGTCTAAAAGGGGATCCTAGTTTTTCGAGTTGGGATTTTTGCTTTTTCTTACGTGCGATGCAGGAAGCAGTCCGGGATAGTCGGCCGTAATGGCCACCATGGCATCATCGCAACTTAACTGATAGAACTGCCGGTCTATCAGCTCCACGAATATGACCGGATCTTCTTCGAGTCCGGAGTTGAGGGACCGGTCAGGGTCCTCTGGTTGTGGGGACGGGCTGCTGACCTCCTTTATGGCTTTTCGCAGTTCCTGCCGCAAAATGGCAAGGTGAATACCTACGACAAAGAATGCGGGAAAGAATGAGAGTAAGGGGATATAACTCACCCAGCTTGGAGGATTGTACATGGAGAATCCATCCCATGGCTTGATGCAGATGAACTCCTCTTCCTCTCCCTTGAACAATTCGGACAGAATTTTTGCTAAGGCGGCGACATTGTCCGGACCCTTACGCCCGCAACGGGTGGCGTCATCCGCCCCGTTAAAACACCACAAGGGGTGCCCTCGATATTGAAGTGGTTGCACTCGACGCATTAAGCATATTGACATAACTTCGATTACTATCAATCCTGATTGAGCCAGTGCTTTAATCCCGTTCATCAGGTAAAGGACTTCTCCATTGTCTTCCTCCTGGGGGCTCCGTGGGCACCAACTTCGGTGTTTCTTCAGAGGAGCATTGCTGAACTTAGGAAGACCCCATCGAACAGGGTCCGGAAGGGGAACATCCTCCATATAAAACCATTCCGAAGACCAGTCTTCGGATGACTTCTTTGGGGTACCGGACAGGTATCCGGTTCCGGCGATGCGCCATATTTTGGTTCCGCCCACTTGATAAAGTGACCCCCTCTGTGTGTGAGGGACGAGGCAAAATAGCCTTTTCCACAGCTCGAAATGAGCCTCGCAGCCCAGGAACAACTCGCAAAGAGGAACATAGCCGGCGATGTGTAAAATGGAGGCAGGGGTGAAATTGTGTAATTGGAGGCCGTAGAACTCCAGGAGCCCGCGGAGGAACGGATGAATTGGAAATCCGAGTCCCCTTAATAAATAAGGACCAAGGCAGACCCGCTCCCCCATAGAGGGATTGGGGAAGCTCTCCGCTTGCTCCCCGCCATTGTAGGTGGCAAGCCCAGCTCGAACGGGCACCATGTATGCTGGAGGGAGAAATCCCTTAGCCTGCAGTTCGATTAATCGACTGTGTGGGACTGAACACCTCTCCCAATCACCGGACTTAGGGTTACGGGTCGGGAGGAGGAGCTACGGAGGTCGGCCATGCTGGAATGGATCTTTCCGAAGCGCGCTCTGATGGATTCTCGCTGGGGGGGGATGGTATGGATCAGATCTGAGAATCCCCATCCTTTTAATAGACAATTTATTTATCTGGCTAGGGGGGCGAATGTAAAAACACCCTGGTGCCTCGTATTCATTCGACGCGTGGGAAATAGCCCTTATTGGGCACAGAAGCCAAGAGGTCCAAACATTTATGGGGCCGAACACTGCTTTACAAACGTTCAAAATATGGAGAAGAACCCGCCTTGCAATGCCGAAGACAACACTGCGCGCCGAATTCATCGTCATTGAAGCTTGGTTCGGGGGCTACTGAGGGAGTCCTGGATTAGGGGGTCTCCGGATAGCCGGAGTATGTCCTTTGGCCAGACAGTTGGACTATGAAGATACAAGATTGAAGACTTCGTCCCCTGTCCGGATGGGACTCTACTTGGCGTGGAAGGCAAGCTAGGCAATACGGATATGTATATCTCCTCCTTTGTAACCGACCTTGTGTAACCCTAGCCCCCTCCGGTGTCTATATAAACCGGAGGGTTTTAGTCCGTAGGACAACATACAATCATACCATAGGCTAGCTTCTAGGGTTTAGCCTCTCCGATCTCGTGGTAGATCAACTCTTGTAATACTCATATCATCAAGAATAAATCAAGCAGGACGTAGGGTTTTACCTCCATCAAGAGGGCCTGAACCTGGGTAAAACATCGTGTCCCCTGCCTCCTGTTACCATCCGCCTTAGACGCATAGTTCGGGACCCCCTACCCGAGATCCATCGGTTTTGACACTGACAGCCCCCCCCCCCCGTGCACCCGCCGCGGCTGCTCCTCCTCCGCCTTGGCTCTCGGGGTATAACCCATGGACGGGTGTCGTTCATGCCTACTCTATGCCCGTTCCCCGCCCACCGGCTCCGGGTATACGCAGGCCACGGTCGACTCCACCTCAAGCGCTGCTGACCACGCTGGTTCCTGCTGCGTACGGCACTGCTGCCGCCCACGGTGGTCCCTCGGCATACGGCGGCCCTCCGGGCTATGGTGCATATGGCGGCGCTCCTCTCCGCTCTCCATGCTGCCCCCTCGCTGAGCACCTACAACGGAGGCGGCGATTGGTACATGGACACTGGCGCTACTGCTCACATGGCCTCTAACCCCGGTATCTTATCTCATGCCTCCCCCTATCCCTTCTCCTCGCGCACCATGGTTGGTGATGGGAGCTCTCTTCCCATCACTCATCATGGTTCATCCTCCCTTCTGTTCCCCTCTTCTTCTTTAACCCTCAATAATGTGCTCGTTTCACCATCTTTAATTAAAAACCTCTGTTCCATTCGTACTCTTACTCGTGAAAATCCTATCACTGTTGAGTTTGACGCTCTCGGTTTTTCTGTTAAGGATGCTCGCTCCCGGAGGGTTCTGCACCGATGTGACTCTCCCGATGATCTCTACCCATGCGGTGCCTCTACTCGCGGCGGCCCAGTTGCACTTCACGCCGATGTTTCGCTTTGGCACACTCGTCTCGGTCATCCCGGCACCGACGTGAGCACTTTTCCCTTTTCATGTAATAAATTAGCGGCTCACACTTGTCATGCTTGCCGCATAGGAAAACACGTTCGTCTACCGTTTTCTTCATCTTCATCAATTGCTACTTTTCCCTTTGATGTTATTCATTATGATGTTTGGACATCTCCAGTGCCTAGCAATTCGGGCTTATCATATTATCTTGTGATTTTAGATGATTTTTCTCACTTCACTTGGACTTTTCTGTTACGCCGAAAATCCGACGTCGCCTCCACTCTCCACTCCTTTTTTGCCTACATCAACACTCACTTTCATCGCAACATTGCTCATCTTCAAACCGATAACGGAAAAGAATTTGATAACCTCGCCATTCGACATCTTCTTTCCACTCATGGCACCATCTTTCTCTTAACATGTCCATACACATCACAACAAAATGGACGTGCCGAATGTGTTCTCCACACCCTCAATGAGAGTGTCTGTGCTTTGCTCTTTCATGCACACATGCCGCCTCGCTTTTGGCCCGAAGCTCTCGCCACCGCTACTCTCCTTCTCAACATTCGGCCTTGCAAACCACGCTGGAACTATACCCCTCATCATCTTCTGTTCGGGTCTCCTCCATCCTATGACGATCTTCACGTCTTTGGTTGTTTGTGTTATCCCAATATCACCGCTACAGCGCCACAAAAACTTGCACCACACTCTCTCGCTTGTGTCTTTCTTGGCTATCAACCCAACACCAAAGGCTTTCGCTGCTTCGACCCGGTCTCTCATCGTGTGCTCGTCTTGCGGCATGTTTACTTTGATGAAGGTGTTTTTCCCTTTCAGCAGGTTTCGCTGACGGCAGCCCCGTCCTTGGACGCTCCCACCCGGCGGCCTCGGGGAGCCCTTGCGCTTCCCTCGCCGCGCCCGCCTCCTCCTTCGGCGGGCCCTTCAGGTCTCTCGGCGGGGCCTCTCTCACCGGCTCAGGAGGAGCCGGCCTCGCCTCGGCAGGCGTCTGCACCAGCATCTGCTGGCCTTGCCTCGTCGGCTGGGTCATCAGCCGCGACTCCGCTCATGCAAGTTGCGGCCTCCCCGCCACCTGCGGCCTCGCCCGCGGCCTTGACGCCGTCACCGTTGGTGCCACCTGCGGCCTCGCTCGCGGCTCTGTCATCATCGCTGGTGCTACCACCCGCGGCCTCGCCCGCAGCCCTCTCGCCGTCGATGGTGTTGCCACCCGCGGCCTCGCCTGCGGCTTCGTCGCCGTCACCCGCGACCCTCTCGTCACCTTCGTCGTTCGCGGCTTCGATTGCGGTCACGCCGCCGTCATCGGCGGTCTCATCTCCAGCCTCGACTGCCGCCTCGTCACCCACGGGTGTCACCGTGGCTTCGCCTTCACCCGAGGCTGCGGTCCCTCCTCGACGTCGGGCTCGGCCCCCACCTCCGCCGCCTCATCATTCTATGGTGACAGCCAAGGATGGGATTCGGTAACCAAACCCTCGTTATCATAACCTCAGTGTCATGGTCATCTCTCCCGTACCACGCTCAGTGCGCTCTGCGTTGAGTGATCTACATTGGCTCGCAGCCATGCGCTTTGAGTATGATGCCCTCATCGCCAACCGGACTTGGACGTTGGTCCCTCGTCCCCCTGGAGCTAACATCATCACCGGCAAGTGGGTATTTCGGCATAGGTTTCTTCCGGATGGCTCTTTGGACAGGTACAAGGCCCGTTGGGTTGTTCGCGGCTTTGCACAATGTGCCGGCGTTGATTTCTCGGAGACATTCTCTCTGGTTGTCAAACCCGCCACGATTCGTGTTGTTCTTTAGCTCGCTGCATCTCGTCATTGGCCTGCTCATCAGCTTGACATCAATAACGCCTTTCTTTATGGTCATCTCCAGGAGCGTGTTCTCTGTCAGTAGCCTACTGGTTTTGTTGATCCCACTTGGCCTGATGGTGTCTGCTTGCTCTCAAGGTCGCTATATGGTCTGAAGCAGGCACCTCGTGCTTGGTATCAACGCATTGCAGCATTCCTCACTGTTCTTGGGTTTCACAGCACCACCTCGGACACGTCGCTATTTGTGCTTCATCGAGCTGATCATGTCGCCATGCTTCTCTTGTATGTTGACGATATTGTCATCACCGCCTCTCACGTGGATCTACTTCGCGACATCATCGGTCGTCTTGGTTCTGAGTTTCGGCTGAAGGACTTGGGCGCATTGCACTTCTTCCTCGGCATTAATGTGCGACGTGATGCCTCCGGATTCTTTCTTCATCAAGGACAGTATGCTCTTGATCTCCTGGATCGTGCTGGTATGACCGACTGCAAGCCTGCTGCCACTCCTGCCGAGGCCAAGCCGAAGCTTTTTGCTACTGCCGGGCAACCTGCCACTGATGCATCTCTCTACTGCAGTATTGTTGGTGCTCTTCAATACCTCACGCTCACCAGACCCGACATTCAGTTTGCGGTGCAGCAAGTTTGCTTACATATGCACTCTCCCCGTGATGTTCACTGGTCTCTGGTCAAGCGCATTCTTCAGTATATTCGTGGCACACCGACCTTTGGGCTTCGTCTTCGCGCCTCCGCCTCCACCGAGCTGCTTGCCTACAATGATGCGGATTGGGCCGGTTGTCCTGACACTCGACCCTCCACGTCCGGATATTGTGTCTTCTTCGATGATTCTCTCATCTCTTGGTCCTCCAAGCGGCAGCCCACCGTCTCCCGCTCGACTGCTGAGGCCGAGTACCGTGTCGTCGCCAATGTTGTTGCCGAGATATGTTGGCTCCGTCAGTTACTTGGTGAACTTCGGGTTCCAATCCCAAAAGCTACGGTTGTTTTTTGTGATAATGTTTTGGCCACCTACCTCACGGCCAACCCAGTGCAGCATAAGCGTGAAGGAAATATGCCCTAGAGGCAATAATAAAGTTATTATTTATTTCCTTATATCATGATAAATGTTTGTTATTCATGCTAGAATTGTATTAACCGGAAACATAATACATGCGTGAATACATAGACAAACAATATGTCACTAGTATGCCTCTACTTGACTAGCTCGTTGATCAAAGATGGTTAAGTTTCCTAGCCATAGACATGAGTTGTCATTTGATTAACGGGGTCACATCATTAGGAGAATGATGTGATTGACTTGACCCATTCCGTTAGCTTAGCACCCGATCATTTAGTATGTTGCTATTGCTTTCTTCATGACTTATACATGTTCCTATGACTATGAGATTATGCAACTCCCGTTTACCGGAGGAACACTTTGTGTGCTACCAAACATCACAACGTAACTGGATGATTATAAAGGTGCTCTACAGGTGTCTCCAAAGGTACTTGTTGGGTTGGCGTATTTCGAGATTAGGATTTGTCACTCCGATTGTCGGAGAGGTATCTCTGGGCCCTCTCGGTAATGCACATCACTTAAGCCTTGCAAGCATTGCAACTAATGAGTTAGTTGCGGAATGATGTATTATGGAACGAGTAAAGAGACTTGCCGGTAACGAGATTGAACTAGGTACTGAGATACCGATGATCGAATCTCGGGCAAGTAACATATCGATGACAAAGGGAACAACGTATGTAGTTATGCAGTCTGACCGATAAAGATCTTCGTAGAATATGTGGGAGCCAATATGAGCATCCAGGTTCCAGTATTGGTTATTGACCGGATACGTGTCTCGGTCATGTCTACATAGTTCTCGAACCCGTAGGGTCTGCACGCTTAATGTTTCGATGATAGTTATATTATGAGTATATATGTTTTGATGTACCGAAGGTTGTTCGGAGTCCTGGATGTGATAACGGACATGACGAGGAGTCTCGAAATGGCTGAGACATAAAGATTGATATATTGGAAGCCTATGTTTGGATATCATAAGTGTTCCGGGTGAAATCGGGATTTTACCGGAGTACCAGGAGGTTACCGGAACCCCCCGGGAGGTTAATGGGCCTTAGTGGGCCTTTACGGAGAAGAGGAGAGGCGGCCAGGGCTGGGCCGCACGCCCCTCCCCCCTAGTTCGAATAGGACAAGGAGAGGGGGGCAGCGCCCCCCTTCCTTCCTCTCTCCCTCCTCTTTCCCCCTCCCAAGTCCTAATCCAACTAGGAAAGAGGGGGAGTCCTACTCCCGGTGGGAGTAGAACTCCTCCTGGCGTTCCCTCTCTCCTGGCCGGCCGCACCCCCTTGCTCCTTTATATACGGGGGCAAGGGGGCACCCTGGAGACACAACAATTGATCAGTTGATCTTTTAGCCGTGTGCGGTGCCCCCCTCCACCATAGTCCACCTCGATAATACTGTAGCGGTGCTTAGGCGAAGCCCTGCGTCGGTAAAACATCATCATTGTCACCACGCCGTCGTGCTGAAAAAACTCTCCCACAACACTCGACTGGGTCGGAGTTCGAGGGACGTCATCGGGTTGAACGTGTGCTGAACTCGGAGGTGTCGTCCGTTCGGTACTTGATCGGTCGGATCGTGAAGACATACGACTACATCAACCATGTTGTGCTAACGCTTCCGCTTTCGGTCTATGAGGGTAAGTGGACAACACTCTCCCCTCTCGTTGCTATGCATCACCATGATCTTGCATGTGCGTAGGAATTTTTTTGAAATTACTATGTTCCCCATCAGTGGCATCCGAGCCCGGTTTTATGCGTAGATGTCATATGCACGAGTAGAACACAAGTGAGTTGTGGGCGATATAAGTCATACCGCTTACCAGCATGTCATACTTTGGTTCGGCGGTATTGTTGGATGAAGCGGCCTGGGCCGACATTATGCGTACGCTTACGCGAGACTGGTTCTACCGACGTGCTTTGCACACAGGTGGCTGGCGGGTGTCAGTTTCTTCAACTTTAGTTGAACCGAGTGTGGCTACGCCCGGTCCTTGCGAAGGTTAAAATATCACCAACTTGACAAACTATCGTTGTGGTTTCGATGCGTAGGTAAGAACGGTTCTTGCTAAGCCCGTAGCAGGCACGTAAAATTTGCAACAAACAAAGTAGAGGACATCTAACTTGTTTTTGCAGGGCATGTTGTGATGTGATATGGTCAAGACATGATGCTAAATTTTATTGTATGAGATGATCATGTTTTGTAACCGAGTTATCGGCAACTGGCAGGAGCCATATATTCAACTGGGAGTTCATCTTCAGGATGATAGCATCATTGACAGAATTCTCCAATCACTGCCACCAAGCTACAAGAGCTTCGTGATGAACTATAATATGCAAGGGATGGATAAGACAATTCCTGAGCTCTTCGCAATGCTAAAGGCTGTGGAGGTAGAAATCAAGAAGGAGCATCAAGTGTTGATAGTCAATAAGACCACCAGCTTCAAGAAAAAGGGCAAAGGGAAGAAGAAGGGGAACTTCAAGAAGAACAGCAAGCAAGTTGCTGCTCAGGAGAAGAAACCCAAGTCTGGACCTAAGCCTGAGACTGAGTGCTTCTACTACAAGCAGACTGGTCACTGGAAGCGGAACTGCCCCAAGTATTTGGCGGATAAGAAGGATGGCAAGGTGAACAAAGGTATATGTGATATACATGTTATTGATGTGTACCTTACTAATGCTCGCAGTAGCACCTGGGTATTTGATACTGGTTCTGTTGCTAATATTTGCAACTTGAAACAGGGGCTACGGATTAAGCGAAGATTGGCTAAGGACGAGGTGACGATGCGCGTGGGAAATGGTTCCAAAGTCGATGTGATCGCAGTCGGCACACTACCTCTACATCTACCTTCGGGATTAGTATTATACCTAAATAATTGTTATTTGGTGCCAGCGTTGAGCATGAACATTATATCTGGATCTTGTTTGATGCGAGACGGTTATTCATTTAAATCAGAGAATAATGGTTGTTCTATTTATATGAGTAATATCTTTTATGGTCATGCACCCTTGAAGAGTGGTCTATTTTTGTTGAATCTCGATAGTAGTGATACAAATATTCATAATATTGAGGCCAAAAGATGCAGAGTTGATAATGATAGTGCAACTTATTTGTGGCACTGTCGTTTAGGTCATATCGGTGTAAAGCCCATGAAGAAACTCCATACTGATGGACTTTTGGAACCACTTGATTATGAATCACTTGGTACTTGCGAACCGTGCCTCATGGGCAAGATGACTAAAACGCCATTCTCCGGTACTATGGAGAGAGCAACAGATTTGTTGGAGATCATACATACAGATATATCTGGTCCGATGAATGTTGAGGCTCGTGGCGGATATCGTTATTTTCTCACCTTCACACATGATTTAGGTAGATGTGGGTATATCTACTTAATGAACATAAGTCTGAAACGTTTGAAAAGTTCAAAGAATTTCAGAGTGAAGTTGAAAATCATCGTAACAAGAAAATAAAGTTTCTACGATCTGATCGTGGAGGAGAATATTTGAGTTATGAGTTTGGTCTTCATTTGAAACAATGCGGAATAGTTTCACAACTCACGCCACCCAGAACACCACAGCGTAATGGTGTGTCCGAACATCGTAATCGTACTTTACTAGATATGGCGCGATCTATGATGTCTCTTACTGATTTACCGCTATCGTTTTGGGGTTATGCTTTAGAGACGGCCACGTTCACGTTAAATAGGGCACCATTGAAATCCGTTGAGGCGACGCCTTATGAACTATGGTTTGGCAAGAAACAAAGTTGTCATTTCTGAAAGTTTGGGGCTGCGATGCTTATGTGAAAAGGCTTCAACCTGATAAGCTCGAACCCAAATCGGAGAAATGTGTCTTCATAAGATACCCAAAGGAGATTGTTGGGTACACCTTCTATCACAGATCCGAAGGCAAGACTTTTGTTGCTAAATTCGAAGTTTTTCTAGAGAAGGAGTTTCTCTCGAAAGAAGTGAGTGGGAGGAAAGTAGAACTTGATGAGGTAACTATACCTGCTCCCTTATTGGAAAGTAGTTCATCACAGAAATCGGTTTCTGCGACACCTACACCAATTAGTGAGGAAGTTAATGATGATGATCATGAAACTTCAGATCAAGTTGTTGCTGAACCTCATAGGTCAACCCGAGTAAGATCCGCACCAGAGTGGTACGGTAATCCTGTTTGGGAAGTTATGTTACTAGACCATGACGAACCTACGAACTATGAAGAAGCGATGGTGAGCCCAGATTCCGTGAAATGGCTTGAGGCCATGAAATCTGAGATGGAATCCATGTATGAGAACAAAGTGTGGACTTTGGTTGACTTGCCCGATGATCGGCAAGCAATTGAGAATAAATGGATCTTCAAGAAGAAGACTGACGCTGGCGGTAATGTTACTGTCTATAAAGCTCGACTTGTTGTGAAAGGTTTTTGACAAGTTCAAGGGATTGACTACGACCTTCTCACCCGCAGTGATGCTTAAGTCTGTTCGAATCATGTTAGCAATTGCCGCATTTTATGATTATGAAATTTGGCAAATGGATGTCAAAACTGCATTCCTGGATGGATTTCTGGAAGAAGAGTTGTATATGATGCAACCGGAAGGTTTTGTCGATCCAAAGTGAGCTAACAAAGTGTGCAAGCTCCAGCGATCCATTTATGGACTGGTGCAAGCCTCTCGGAGTTGGAATAAATGCTTTGATAGCGTGATCAAAGCATTTGGTTTTGTACAGACTTTTGGAGAAGCCTGTATTTACAAGAAAGTGAGTGGGAGCTCTGTAGCATTTCTAATATTATATGTGGATGACATATTGTTGATTGGAAATGATATAGAATTTCTGGATAGCATAAAGGGATACTTGAATAAGAGTTTTTCAATGAAAGACCTTGGTGAAGCTGCTTATATATTGGGCATCAAGATCTATAGAGATAGATCAAGACGCTTAATTGGACTTTCACAAAGCACATACCTTGACAAAGTTTTGAAGAAGTTCAAAATGGATCAAGCAAAGAAAGGGTTCTTGCCTGTGTTACAAGGTGTGAAGTTGAGTAAAACTCAATGCCCGACCACTGCAGAAGATAGAGAGAAAATGAAAGATGTTCCCTATGCTTCAGCCATAGGCTCTATCATATATGCAATGCTGTGTACCAGACATGATGTGTGCCTTGCTATAAGTCTAGCAAGGAGGTACCAAAGTAATCCAGGAGTGGATCACTGGACAGCGGTCAAGAACATCCTGAAATACCTGAAAAGGACTAAGGATATGTTTCTCGTTTATGGAGGTGACAAAGAGCTCATCGTAAATGGTTACATTGATGCAAAGCTTTGACACTGATCCGGACGATTCTAAATCGCCAACCGGATACATGTTTACATTGAACGGTGGAGCTATCAGTTGGTGCAGTTCTAAAAAAAGCGTCGTGGCAGGATCTACGTGTGAAGCAGAGTACATAGCTGCTTCGGAAGCAGCAAATGAAGGAGTCTGGATGAAGGGTTCATATCCGATCTAGGTGTCATACCTAGTGCATCGGGTCCAATGAAAATCTTTTGTGACAATACTGGTGCAATTGCCTTGGCGAAGGAATCCAGATTTCACAAGAGAACCAAGCACATCAAGAGACGCTTCAATTCCATCCGGGATTTAGTCCAGGTGGGAGACATAGAAATTTGCAATATACATACGGATATGAATGCTGCAGACCCATTGACTAAGCCTCTTCCACGAGCAAAACATGATCAGCACCAAGGCTCCATGGGTGTTAGAATCATTACTGTGTAATCTAGATTATTGACTCTAGTGCAAGTGGGAAACTGAAGGAAATATGCCCTAGAGGCAATAATAAAGTTATTATTTATTTCCTTATATCATGATAAATGTTTATTATTCATGCTAGAATTGTATTAACCGGAAACATAATACATGTGTGAATACATAGACAAACAGTATGTCACTAGTATGCCTCTACTTGACTAGCTCATTGATCAAAGATGGTTAAGTTTCCTAGCCATTGACATGGGTTGTCATTTGATTAACGGGATCACATCATTAGGAGAATGATGTGATTGACTTGACCCATTCCGTTAGCTTAGCACCCGATCATTTAGTATGTTGTTATTGCTTTTTTCATGACTTATACATGTTCCTATGACTATGAGATTATGCAACTCCCATTTACCAGAGGAACACTTTGTGTGCTACCAAACGTCACAACGTAACTGGGTGATTATAAAGGTGCTCTACAGGTGTCTCCGAAGGTACTTGTTGGGTTGGCGTATTTCGAGATTAGGATTTGTCACTCCGATTGTCGGAGAGGTATCTCTGGGCTCTCTCGGTAATGCACATCACTTCAGCCTTGCAAGCATTGCAACTAATGAGTTAGTTGCGGAATGATGTATTACGGAACGAGTAAAGAGACTTGCCGGTAACGAGATTGAACTAGGTATTGAGATACCGACGATCGAATCTCGGGCAAGTAACATATCGATGACAAAGGGAACAACGTATGTAGTTATGCGGTCTAACCGATAAAGATCTTCGTAGAATATGTGGGAGCCAATATGAGCATCCAGGTTCCACTATTGGTTATTAACCAGAGACATGTCTCGGTCATGTCTACATAGTTCTCGAACCCGTAGGGTCCGCACGCTTAACGTTTCGATGATAGTTATATTATGAGTTTATATGTTTTGATGTACCGAAGGTTGTTCGGAGTTTCGTATGTGATCACGGACATGACGAGGAGTCTCGAAATGGCCGACACATGAAGATTGATATATTGGAAGCCTATGTTTGGATATTGTAAGTGTTCCGGGTGAAATCGGGATTTTACCGGAGTACCGGGAGGTTACCGGAACCCCCCAGGAGGTTAATGAGCCTTAGTGGGCCTTTACGGAGAAGAGGAGAGGCGGCCAGGGCTGGGCCGCGCGCCCCTCCCCCCCCCCTAGTCCGAATAGGACAAGGAGAGGGGGTCGGCGCCCCCCTTCCTTCCTCTCTCCCTCCTCTTTCCCCCTCCCAAGTCCTAATCCAACTAGGAAAGGGGGGGTGTCCTACTCCGGGTGGGAGTAGGACTCCTCCTGGCGCGCCCTCTCTCCTGGCCGGCCGCACCCCCCCTTGCTTCTTTATATACGGGGGCAAGGGGGCACCCTGGAGACACAACAATTAATCAGTTGATCTTTTAGCCGTGTGCGGTGCCCCCTCCACCATAGTCCACCTCGATAATATTGTAGCGGTGCTTAGGCGAAGCCCTGCGTCGTTAGAACATCATCATCGTCACCACGCCGTCGTGCTGACAAAACTCTCCCTCAACACTCGGCTGGATCGGAGTTTGAGGGACGTCATCGAGCTGAACGTGTGCTGAACTCGGAGGTGCCGTGCATACTTGATCGGTCGGATCGTGAATACGTACGACTACATCAACCGCATTGTGCTAACGCTTCCGCTTTCGGTCTACGAGGGTACGTGGACAACACTCTCCCTTCTCGTTGCTATGCATCACCATGATCTTGCGTGTGCGTAGTTAAATTTTTGAAATTACTACGTTCCCCATCATAGCGCAGCAAGCATATTGAACTTGATGCTCACTTCGTCCGCGAGAAGGTACAGTTGGGTCAGCTTCGTGTCCTTCATGTACCGACCACCGAGCAGTTTGCCGACATTATGACCAAGGGGCTTCCAACCGCTGCATTCCAGGAGTTTCGTTCCAGTCTTTGCATCGCCGACGCCGACACTTCGACTGCGGGGGGGTGTTGAACGTGACATATCTTGTATTGCTATTCCTATCTTCTCTAGCTTTGTATAGCTGACTCCTAGAGATATGGTAGGATTAGTTTCCTTGTCACGCAAAACATCCTGTGTATATATTGTAACCTACTTCATGGAATACAATGAGTTGCATCCTACACCTTTCTACAGTCGCGACGTGCATTGAGGCTGGAAAGTCTAAGGACATGGTTTCACAAAAACCGCTCCCTTCCAACTTGAAGGCTACGAGCAATGTACGTCTATCATTGCTTCATATTGGAGGCCATCTCTAGCGATTGTTGGTATTATGTGAGAAATGCATTTTGGCGTCAGAGCATCTCCTAGTATCGGCTGGCCATTGACTCTGGCCATAACTTGCGAAGACTTGGCACTGCAACAAATGTGTATAGTTCTTGTGCATTTCTTCTCGATGCCTCCCCATCCTACTCTTGATGCCTTCACAAGATAGTGGTCTACTATCCTGCTCACTAACGTCAATAAAGCAGCTTAAGCTATTGTAGGTTGCACGAGACTATTGACATACATGCACCACTCACGATGGAAATGGTCTCTTTCCACTCGAGTACGTAGGCCTTCGTAAGAACTCCTGAAGTGTCATATATATTACCACATCCTCTTAATTTCTTGCTTTTAAAAAGAGTGAGTAGTATAATTTATTGTGTCCCGCGCAACAACCACATACGAAATAGTGGGCAAATGAACCAAGCTGGCCCATCTTTACATAGAAAGATAATCGTTAGAGCATATTTCTGACAACTTGAATCTTTATGAGGTTCAATTTCCACAAAAGTTCTCTGACTGCACCATAGAAAAACAAAGAAATATTTTCAAGTGTAGGAGAATCTTAGAAAAAGAACTCATAGGAGCCCGGAATTTTTTGAATTTTTTTTGTATTTGTTTTGATTTTTTTTATTCAACACGGGTATAGATGAGCCCGGGCTCAGAAAAGGATTTCCCCTCATAGGATTCCTATATAAATCAAACAACACACACATTAATATTTCCTATGAATTATCCTCTAAAATTGTTATGATGATCCTTCAAATCAGATAATTAATCCTCTAAACTATTGCAAAATATCTCTTTGGTGATTGAGATCCACTAAAGGTCTAATTAAACCCGTTGGTGGTACCACATAACAGTGACAGGTGGCCCGTCACTCGCAAAATGACATCAGAATCAGGTTTATCTGGAAAATTTATGACCTATGTTGGAGCTCTTCACTATCGATGTTGCTCTCGAGATGGCCTGCTCCACCGACATCCGAAAGAGAAGCATGGCAATGTTATGGAACACACAAGCGATTTATTTTTGGTGACATCCAATGGCACTTTTGACCCAAAAATTCCAATTGAATCACATTTGAACCGACCGTAAAAAAATCCTAACCCGAAATTACTTCTCTCCCGACAATCGTCACCTCCCCCTTCCCTCTTGGTTCATCTCCACTCTCTTCCGTCAGTACCGGCCTCCCTCCACCACTCCTATATCCCCAACATGATGAGGCGTAGCAGAGTGTGATGACGGCTAGTGGCGCTTGGTTCGGAGTGAAGACATGTCCTAGTCGCGGTGGCTGACACAGGTATGCATGTGGTTGCGGCCACGATCATGCGTGTGATTGTGAGTTGTGATAGTGCATGCCACCATGGGCCGAGGTGGCTCGACCGAGAGCGAAATGCCTGGTGCATGTGGTGTGACGAGTGATGGTGCAGCCCATGCGATGGCTTCCTTCTCCAATGTCTACTTCCTGGACGACAGCACCGGCCAGTTAGTAGGATGTGGGGATACGACGGCGGCCACTCCTAGAACATCTTTGGTACTATGATGAAGAAGTCTGGTGTAGCACAACACGGGTGTGGGCCAGTGGGCCGGGCCTATGGCTTCTATGGTGGTGGACCATTAATCTCCACTGACTATACCCTAGTTTTTTTTAGAATTAAGGCTCGCGAAGAGCCTGGCTTTGAATTAACAAAGCCATCAACTGACCAGGAGTTACAACAAACAATCAAATTACAGCAGTCAGAATGATACAATGGGGAACACTGGACTGAAACGCTGACTACAACCTCCACAAGCAGCTAATGAAAAGGAAATTAAGATTACAACTTGCAAAGGCCGAGCACTCCACACTAGGATCATATGTAGTAGAGCAAAGGAGCAGAGTAGGACATAGCTGACCTTCGAAGATGGCCATGCTCCAGGAACACCTGGAGAAGAAGGGGAACAACATCTTCCATCTCTATCACCGAAAAGGGACCCTACCCCCTCGCCATGGCTCGTAGGCGTCGCACCGTCGGGATTTCAAGAAGCTCACCCTAGAGCTAGAAGAATGCCGCCCTCACATCGAAAGGTGGACATAGTGCGGCCACTTCGATTTGGGATATTCCTAGCCGGCCGCTCCGCCACGATCCATGTCCAACTAGGTGGAGATAAGCTTCATGGAATCGGACGATGAAGAGGAGGCAGCTCAATCCCTCACCTGTAGCACCTCCCGACCGCATCCCGCCTCCCTAACGATGCCTCCAGGAAGGTCACGACGCGCAAGGCGCCGCCGCCGCCAAATCCGAGAGGATATAAGGTTTTCATCCGGGCAGGGTGGGTCGGGGTGGAAAGCAGGGGACCTCGGCTGCGCCCCATGGAGGAAAGCAGCGCCCTTGGGCGTTGCCGCCGCCGGACCGGCCAAGGTTTCCCCCGGTCCCCTAGCTGGCCACCAACACGCACCAACGCCGGGGCCAGAGAGCAAATCACTAGCCACCGCCGACGGCGAGAGAGAGGTAGCAGGGAGAGGGATTTCGAACCTCCAGATCTGACGAAAAAACTTCGCGCCGTGGCCGGATTCCACCAACCACCCGCCGCCCGCACCGCCAGGCACGCTGGCCAGCACCCCTGCGAACGCCGCCCATCGCCCGACTGCGCCGCCTCTCCGGTTGGGGCCGCCGCCCCAGGAACAGCAGGCCTCCGAGAGGGGATGGAGAGCCGAGATCCCCGCCGCCACCTTCACCGGCCCCCGCGCGGGCTTCCCGGCGGCCGTCTCCGGTAGCGGCGAGGGGATGAAGGGAGTGGAGGGGGGTGGCGGCGGCCGCGGAACACTAGTCGCCCCCGAGTCTTCCAGGGGGGCGACGCGAGGGCCGGGATGGGGGGAGAGGGTGGGCTTTGCGTTTCTCTTTTAGTTCTCCTACAGATAAGTTACGAGCTTCGAAACCGGCCATTGATGGGAATTATTGTCCCGTCCTAGTAGGGGTTCTGCGGTAGTGTGTAGCTATGGTGGGTTCGGTGTCACATTGGAATTATCACGATTTCTGAGCTTTCTATTTGGTACCTAGTCATCAACCATATCTGCCGGACATGTGGGCTCAACTTGTCAAAATATCAAAAAAATCATAATGTCTTGTTTGTATTAGAGGAGGTGATTAGGATTTAGGAACTAAACTGTATTGTCCTCCAAACCCTGCCAATCCATTTCAAACCTCTCTAAACCCATAAAGTCCTAATTCACACTAAAAAGATCAAGTCCTAAAGAAATAAAATGTGTCTGGGTGCAACAAGTAGCGGGTAAAATGTGACAAGAATTTTAAATGGTGAAAATTTTGTTACGAATGTACAATCATGGGCTGAAAGTGAAATTCACTCAAAATTATAACCATCCAAAGTTTACTTCCAGAGTGTCGGGCAGGTCGTCGACTCAAGGCCGCGCGGGCCAATGACATCCTTATAAGGAAAGTGGTCAAACATTATGGTCACTTTTTACTAATATAATCTTGATCAGATATTATTACCGTTTACTAATTAATTCTTTCTAAGTCGTTTGAATTATATTTACTCTTTATTTTGCCGTTGAAATTAGAGCCACCCTTGTGCTTTCTCTTGATTTTTGCTCCTGCTTAGATTTTGCTAAACTCCGCCAGCGTGGAGAACTTTTCCAATATCGACTATAGGGAGGTTGAGAAATGAGAGAAACTACTGAGGGAGGCAATGCTGCTGAGAATGTCCATTGCACAGAACAATTGTGTTTCTTACATCGTTGTTACAGTCCCAATGCCTCCTAGTTCGGCTACTGCTTGATACTTCTAGCTATACTTGCCTCCAGGTTTCTTTGCTGAAAATGTTTAACTGGTAATATGGTAGCGTGTATTTTGATGTATTTTTTTCTCTTCGTTTCTCCATGGATCAACTAGACGAAACATACTCTTGTATACTCTTTGGAGAAAGCAATCTAAGAATTAAATTGAGTGAACGTCCACTGTTGTACACGATGTGTATCCAAGGATCGAACATCGAAATGATATTACCTTCTGACAAATTACTCCATACCAACCTCACTTTGCAAGTCGCCATGTGTATCTGTACTAAGTAACAGGCAATCACAATATATCATAACTCTAGTGATTATTCAAGGCAGCATATACGTATGTTACAAGAAACGGCAGGCAATAACGAAGAGAATCTGTACATAGAAACAATGGTGCAAATTGACACACAAAAAAACGACAATGTTGCACGCAAACAACTATACTTATTTGTGTACTTGTCTGTTGTTACTATCTCGGAGACCGCCACCGACATCGAGAACTGAATTTTGTGAGTCATTCGGTGGAATTCATGCATCACACCTAATTAATAACCTCTGTCTAGTTCTTACGAACAGATTTAGTTCCTTCCATCAGGTGCTATAGTCCGACAAGCGTCGCAGCCACCAATTTACATTTGGTGTAGTGAGCCAAGATCTGCACTAATGTTCAGTTAGCCTGCATCTTGAACCTAAAGTTATCTTGCCAACTTGCTAAGATATCCCTCTCACACATTCAAGTCGTGTTCTACTGCTAGTGACAACAATGTCAAACCATGTGTCAAATCCAATACATTAGGTTATTTATTTGAATTGTGATGTTTAACATTTCTAGTTTAGATGTAGTGTCACCGGTGTGCACGGAACTCTTATTTCTGCTTAAAATGACCACATCTAATATGGTTCTAAGACATGTGTCTTTTGCCAACATGAGGAGACTATTAGACACTTATTCTTTGAGTGCAAATTCGCTCGGGCAGTTTGGGCCATAATTCAAGTAGCTTCTAATTTATACCCACCACGTAGTGCACGGAATATGTTTGGCAACTGGTTGCGGGGTATTGATAAATAATTTTCTGCACATATTCTTGTGAGAGCAGCGGCCTTATGCTAGGCAATGTGGCTTACCAGGAATGATGTGATCTTTAATAACAAATGTGTCTCATCTCCTATGCAGATTATTCATGTTTGTATACGATGGCTCCGTACCTGGTCTATCCTGCAGAGGCCGGAGGACAAGAACCTTTTTATGATGGCGTCTACACGGCAGAAGCGTTCGGCCAGGGAGGTTTTCTACCCCCATGGATGGCGGTGTGATCTACAGATGGGATCTACCGCACCTTAGCCTCGACATGATTTTTTTGCTTCGCTTTGTACCGAACTAATTTTATTCTTAGGGCACTCTCGACTTTTTGGTTGTGTGCATCTAGCTATGCAGAGGCCGGGCTTTCTTTCGATGTGATTGTATCATCTCGATATATATATTCAATGAAATGTCATTTATCGAAAAAGACACGAATCAATGCCCATGAAGTGATGCACAAACAAGGTCAATCAATATAGAATATGTATGATACGCACGAGGGTGCAAGCTTTGTCCGGTTCCAAGCAAAAATGTATGAAAAGAAGGAAGGAACCTACACACTCCCGATCAAATTAGATTGTATTTCATTCCTTTGTTTAGTATCAGAGGTCCTTCATAAAACAAAAAATTATTACACCAAAATATCATTTAATTTTGTCAAGAAAAAACCAATAAATACATTTCCCACGCAAGTGCGCAGCCCACTGTGCTAGTACCCAAAACAGTAGACGGACGTAGTACTTAGGAGCTTATTAAGAGGCCGCTTTTCGCAGCAGGGATTTTCACCGACTCACAAAGCCGGCTACGGCTGGTGCGTTCTCAGTTTCTGAGATTGTGGAGGCCCCTGTCTTCTTTCAATGGCTGTTTCGGCGGTGGTGATGGGCAGCGGCCATCGGTTGGCTTGCAGAAAAGCTCTCGAAGGACCTGATTGTATTTTCTCCTTTAGAGGGGGATTCTTTGTAGTTCTGCTGGGACACCTGTATTCTCGCGGGTTCTCACTTAGTTTCTGCATGTACGCCACCTTTGGCCTCGTTTGTTTTTAAGGAACATGCAGTTAAATTAACTTTTTTTTTAAGATCCAGCAATTGCTGGCTTTTCATTGCATTAGCAGGAAGCAGTGGAAAAGAAACAAATGGGGGTTCGGGTCCGAGGACCGGTTACAAGTATGGGTTACATCATTATGCTGACGGGTCACGGGATTTCCCGGCCGTGGAAAGTAAAGTGGCCTACTCCTCACGGTGGATCCCAGAAGGGGCTCTGCAAACCAATGGCTCCGGCCTGCCACCAAAGCTCGACGGAGTTGCTAATGGCACTCTTGATGTCCATGTGTGCTGGTAGCTTGCCTCTGAAGGTGCAGTTGTTTCGCTCACTCCATATTGCCCAGCAAGTTAGGAGAAGGATGGTTTTTGCCCCCTTTCTAAAAGCTGTCGGCATTGCTTCAACCATCCTCTGCATAATCTGAACCGAACTCGAGGTCTTCCAAGAGTCGCATGGTAGGAGATTTGAGCAGTTTTCTCTGCTTCCCACCGAGCTCCAGACGGCCAGTGTGGTGGGGCAGCACCAGAACAGGTGGTGCACCGATTCCAAGCTCAGAACACAGAGTTGGCAGAAGTAACTGTTGGGCCAACCGCGTCGTTGGAGGCGATCATTTGTCCAGAGGCGATCCTTGAGCAGCAGCCAAGTGAAGAACTTGATGTTTCCCGGTGCCCATGTCCTCCATACGAGGTCGCTTGTGTCAGATCGAAGCCTGCCCTGAAACTGCATTGCATAGGCCGATCGTGCTGTGTACTCGCCCTTTGCTTCCTGATTCCACCGGATGGTGTCTCGAGTGCCTTCGTTGAATACTGTGGCAGCAGCACTGATCTGACGGTTGAGCCGAATGAACTCCGGCAGCAAAGGGGTGCGTGTCTCCGTGCCTCAAATCTTTGATCCAATTGTCATCCCTGATCGATTCTCACACGGTCTGTTTCTTCCTCTCGGAGTGTTTGTAGAGGCCTGGGTATGCTGCTACAAGGGTGCAAGGACCGATCCATCGGGAGTGCCAGAACAGGGCCGTCGAGCCGTCCCCAATTGTCACTGTGGTGGCAGCTGCAAGGAGGGCTATATCCTGGTCGCAACATGGCGGCGCGGTGCCAACCCATGGGCGGCCAGGGTCCATCCAAGCGATCCAGAGCCATCTCATTCTTAGGGCCCGACTGAAACGCTCGAGATCGAGGATGCCCAAGCTTCCGTGCGTGGTTGGCGTACAAACCGTCGGCCAGTTTACCTTGCAACCGGCTCAGGTGATCTCTTCCTCTTGCTTCCACAGGAATTTTCTCCTGTGCTTGTCAATGTCTCTGAGCAGCTTCTTTGGGATCCGCAGGACGGTCAGTGCAAAAGTTGGCATGGCACTAAGCACGCATCTGACTAAAATTCTCCTGCTAGCTATGGGTAGAAACCGGCCCTTCCAGCCCGCCAGTCACGCCTTGAGCCTGTCTATGATGAATTGCAGGTGAGCTAGCCTTAATCTAGTTGTAGTGATTGGGAGGCCTAAATAGGTGGCAGGGAAGGTGCCTATTGCACCCCCAAAGTTCTGAAGCACAGCCGCGAGGTCGACGTTGTCGCATCTAATCGGTAAAGCCGATGACTTTGAGGGGTTTATGTGAAGACCTGTGGATTCGCCAAAACCTCGAAGGATGTCAAGGAGCGCATCAATCCCCTGCTGTATTGGGTTTGCAAAAATGACAGCATCGTCAGCGTATAAGCTGACTCTAAGCTTAAGCTCACGGCCTGGCAGAGGGTCGATCAGTTGTCGATGCATAGCTTCCTCTAATAGGTGATGTAGTGGATCAAACGCTAAAATGAACAAGAAGGGCGATAATGGGTCTCCTTGCCGGAGCCCTCGACGGTGAATGATCTTGCGGCCCGGCGAGCCATTGAGAAGAAAGGAGGAGGATGAAGTGGATAGTAGCAGAGCAATCCAATCTCTCCATCGGGCACTAAAACCTAACTTCTGCATGAGATCAAGGATGTACTCTCAGGAAACATTGTCGAAAGCTTTGGCGATGTCTAGCTTGAGTAGCAAAGCTGGCATTTTCTTTCTGTGGAGTGTTTTGACACAATTTTGGACATACATAAAACTACCGTGGATGCATTTTGTACGCAGGAAGGCCGACTGAGCTGGAGAGATGAGCGTGTGCATGACCGTGGCCAGCCTCATCGAAAGGACCTTGGAGATGAGCTTGGCGACAGAGTGGATTAAGCTAATTGGCCTGTAGTCACTAATAGAGGAAGCCCCATCTTTTTTTGGTAGAAGAGTAACTAAAGTTGTGTTCAGCATCGCAAAATTTCTGCCAGCGAGATTGTAGAATTGGGAGAAGGCCGCCATGATGTCACTTTTGATGATCGGCCAGCATGTTCTATAGAAGATCCCTGAGAAGCCGTCCGGTCCCGGCGATCGCTCGGCCGGGGAGGATTTGATCGCTTGCCAAACATCTTCCTCCGTGAAGGGATTGTATAGGCCGCCACCTTGGATTTGTGGCAGTTGGAGTGTTGCCCAGTTTATGGTGGCACTCCGCAGCACCGTCGAGGCCAACAAGGAGTGGAAGTGATCGTGGATCAGTGTCTCCTTGTCCTCCTGGCCAGTAACTATACCAGCAGACCCCTGCAGCGTGTGGATGAAGTTTTTGCACGCTCTGGAGTTGATTTTTGTCTGGAAGAAAGCAGTTGGCACATCCCCAGCCCGCAGGTAGGTAATACGGGACACCTGCCTTTTCCGAGCTCGTTCTACTATAGCCAGGCCTAAGATTTGTAGTTTAAGGGCTTTTCGCAGATGATACTCATCATCAGAGAGGCGCCTACGCTCCTGTGCTATGTCTAGTCTTAGAACGATCTCGATGGCGAGGTGGAGCTGCAGTCACGCGTCACTAAACAGGGATTTGCTCCAAATCTTTAGGTCTTTGGCCACCCGTCCTAGCTTTGTGTTAATCTTGGAGAAAGCGCATCGCTCCATAGTTGGTCAATTCCATGCCCTATCTACAGTCTCATAGAAGTGTGGGTGCCAGGGCCAGAAGGATTCGAATCTGAACCTTGCCCGCCGACGAGGGGCTGCCGCAACAGCGAGAAGCGATGGGCAATGGTCGGGGCACGAGGTGGACGTAGCGTGCAGCAGATGCGTCAGGAAGAGGTTTTCCCAAGCAATTGTGCATAAGAACTTATCGATACTAACTAGGGTCGGGCTTCGCCGTTCGTTGCTCCAAGTGAAGCGACGATTTTTGCATTTGATTTCACATAGGCCCACCATATCAATAGCTGCTCTAAACTTGCCCATGATCCTGCGGTTAATGTTACTATTACTTTTGTCTCTAGCCTCATATATAATGTTTGAAATCACCGTTGATTAGCCAAGCCTCTCCTGGCTGAGGGGCCGCCCTGGCGATCTCGGCAAGGAACTCGTCCTTGCGCACCTTGTCTGCTGGCCCGTAGACCGTTGTCAGCCAGAAGGAGCTTTGGTATCCAATTAGACTAACTCTTGCCGTGATGGAGAATTGGCCTATCGCGTGAGTTTGGACGGAGACGGTGCCAGAGTTCCAAAAGATGGCAATTCCTCCTCGCGTTCCTATGGCCGGCAGCACAGTGCAATCATCTAACCTGCCCCCTCCGATTTCCCTGGCTATCCCAGGCGACCAGGATTCAATCTTTGTCTCCTGGAGGCATAGAATGTCTAGTCTATGTGTGCTCGCGGTGTCACAGACTACAGAGCGACGAGCCGGGGTGTTTAGACCTCTTACGTTCCAACACATTATAGGGCAGGTGGTGTTATCCATTAGTAAACCAAAGGAGGCTCCTGTGACGAACTATGAGTCTATCACGCAATTCAATCTGCCAATGACGTAGAAACTTTGAAGGGAAACACAGATACACCATCCTTCTACCCGAGGTTGCCGGCGGCCACCAATAGGCCCAAAATCCCGCAGACAAGCACTAAACCTCATGTTCCTGCTACTGATACAAGTTTGTGGGAACATAACTAGACTTAGCTCTACCAAGCACATGGCTGGCCATTGTCGACGGGCAGAACTACATAGAACTACTGGCATGGCGCAGCGGACGGCCCCGGGGCCTCACTATCCTGGTCATTTGCTCCCGCGATGAGCTTGAGGGCGCGAGCGTCGAGACGGGTGAGTTTTGCAATGGCGGCAATGTCGGCGTCCGAGAGCGGCTCGTCGAAACGGCGGATGAGAGCTTCAGCCGCCTGGGCAGTTAAATTATCAAAATAAAAATAAAGCATGCATGTGAAAGAACACGGCTATTGTAGATCCACCTTTTATTCAACTGCTATGGCTCCTGAGCCTGCCCCTAAATCCCTCAAGTCGAGCTCAAACTTGCTACCTGCTGTTGTTTCTTGGGAATCCTCCTAGCATCCGGTGCTGAACAGAGCATGTCCGGCCAGGGTGTCGTAACTTCATGTGAAATTGTTCACTTTCACCATTGTTAGAAGGGAGAGAGGGATTTGGTGGAATAGTTCGTTGTATTGCTTGAGCCTCGTGGGCATATATATAAGAGTACAATCGTCTACTTGGAGTTCAAGACAAGCCAGAACAAATCCTAGTCTATCTCGTCTTTCCTAATAAACATTATACTCAACATCCCCCCGCAGTCACAACGGTAGCGACACAGACGGTGAGACTGAAGAAGAATCCGAAGGCAAGCCGATGGACACCCCCCCCACACACACACACACACAGTTGTAACGGTCGGCGCATCACGGAGTCATGGCTGGAGTGGCAACCGACGAGGATGCTTAAGAAAGGCAGTAGCCCTTTGTGCCGTTTGTCGATGTAGCCGAGAGCGTGGGTGGTGGAGCCGTGGTCGAGGTGGCCGTGCGAAGAATGCCATGGTCGATGTCGAGTCGGGTGGCCGGTGTCCAGGAAGTCGCCGTGGAGCCGCGGGTGCAAAAGGGAGCCGAGTTAGCATGGGCGCAGTGGTGTCGAAGTAGGGGTGCGCCGGGAAGAAAATATTGTTGACGACGCGTCGCGGCGGGTTTGCCAAGCCCGGGGACACATCATGGACGAAGGCACGCACCGGTGTTGCCAGCGTCGGGCATGCGTAGACGGACGAACACGAAGTTGACGAAGCGCTGACCAGGCTTGCCAGGCCCGGGGACATGTCGTGGATGAAGGCACGCATCGGTGTTGCCAGCACCGGGCATGCGTAGACGAGGGACCTGCACGAGCTATACGCCATGTCGGAGAAGTCAGAGGGGCCAGCAAAGAAGAACTCGACGACGATTGCGGCGCCCATCGGCACGGTGCTGATGTCACCAACGGTGGTCGGAGTAGACGAAGTGGTCGGGGTAGATGATGGCGACGCTTGCGACGGGCTGGTGCTGGACAAAGACGAACGGGGTGGACGGGTGGCGGCGGCAGCTACGAAGGTAGCCACGGCGACGGCCAAAGAAGAGCGGCGGCGGCGGCCTGACGGCGGCAGCGGCGGCTAGGTTAGAAGTGCGGCGGCGGTGCTAGAAGTAGGCGTGGAACCCTGACAGCGTGACAAAGACCGGCGCGGACAGTGGCGTTCCTGCGCCAAGGAAGACGGCGCGACGCATACCACGGGAGGTCAACGCGCGGTGACAGTGGAGCTGACCACAGGCCGTGGCGCTACGGCCCGAAGGGGCGACGCAGCGGCGGCAGGCGGGTCGGGGCGATGGCGGGAAGACCTCGGAGCGGCGGCGGGGACCGGACGCCGCGACGCTGCGGCCCGAAGGGGCGACGCAACGGCGGTGCGCGAGTCGGTGCAGCCGCGGGGACGGCCTCGGGGTGGCGGCGGGGACCGCGTATTGCGGCACTACGGCCCGAAGGGGCGATGCAGCGGCGACGCACGAGTCGGTGCAGCCGCGAAGAGAACCACGGGGCGGCGACGCTGCAGCCCGACGGGGCGACGCAGCGGCAGCCGGATACTCGATCGGTGGAGAGGCGCGCTGAACTCGGGGACGATCTTCACAGGACCTGCGGAGGCGCGCATAGCCGACGGGCCAGGTCAGTCGCGCGGCGTAGATGAGGCGGATCGCGGCGGCGAGCGGGTGATCAAGCCGATCACGCACGAGGTCGGGGACGCCGCTCGGTGGAGGCGTGGTGGCGGCGGAGTCCGAGATGAAGCCGGCGACGACGGACGCCGTGGGACGTCGCGGACGAGCTTGTCAGCACCGGCACCCGGGCTGCCAAAGCAGCGCCGGCGCCCGGGCAGCGAGGCCCGAGCGACCAACGGAGCAGCGGCGTCCGAGTTGAGGCAGCCGACGAGCCTGACGTAACCGTCCTGACGCAGCCAAGAACGAGGCCGGCGAGGTAGACCGCCGGGCCGTTGTGCCAAGGCGGCGGAGGCGGGTGACGTGGATCGATGGGAGGGCCGGCACGCGAGCGACGGTTATGATTGGCCGTCGCATGGCGCGAGGCCGCCGTGTCGGGGCGATGCAAGTGTCCCGGTCGGAGCAGGGCGGTGACGGCCGGCACAGGGCGACGGGCGGACCGACGCGCGGACGGCGGCTGGCCCTGACGGGCCGCCTCGGCGCGCGTGGCCGCCGGGTCGGAGGAGAGGCCGGCTGGTCACGCCGTGGTCGAAGTAGAGGTGCACGGAGTCGATGGCGGCGGCGGGCGATGCAAACCGATCAAGATTAGATCGGAAAACCAAAAAGAAAAACGCCGATCAAAACGATCGGCAAGAGAGCGAAAAAACTCGGAGCAAGGGCTCGAGAAAAAGACTCTCTAGGGCAGCCGGCCAACACGGCCAGCGGATGAACCCTAGGTACGGGCGGCGCGGCCCCCAACGGCGGTCATGGAGGCCGACTGCCCCGAGGACGGCGCGTGGGTGCGGAAGCGGCGGCGGCTAAGGTTTAGGATCGACTTACGATAGATACCATGTTAGAAGGGAGAGAGGGATTTGATGGAATAGTTCGTTGTATTACTTGAACCTCGTATTATATATAGGAGTACAATCATCTACTTGGAGTATAAGGCAAGTCAGAACAAATTCTAATCTATCTCGTCTTTCCTAATAAACATTATACTCAACGACTACGTAGGATGGCAGATTGATCATTCCGGCGGGTGGCGTGGCGGATTGCCCCTTATATCATTACCAAAGCCTGGACAACCACATCACGCCTGCGTGCATGATGGTATGCTCCTTGCAGCTCCGCCGCCCAAGACAGGAAACTAGATGGTGTCCCCTCAAAGTGAGAGAGTGGCATCGCCACACATGGCTATCTTAGGACGAGAAATCATATTTCTTAGATGACCGCTACATTTCCCAGTGCCTTCCAGTCCTACTGCTGCTTGGATTTGCGCACTACTAAAACTAGACCTGCCGTTCATTTGCTAAGCTCCACACTAAGTGCCGCTTCCTCCTCTTATGTACTCTTGGATAGAGCAACCGAACCAACTCAGCTAACATAGTACAAGAGGCGGCGCATATGAGGCAACATATATACATCTGTGCAGAAGTAGCCACGGAAGAACTTACACAACTCATAGAAAACGAGAAATTAGAATGAGAAGGATCTGTATATACACACGAGGGTGCACCAAAACATAGTTAGGCGATCTTGCATGGAAAACAGCTACTTATTAGTTGTGTGGCTTTGCACTCGTGTGTACTACTTGCATTGATTTTCTTCGAAGTACTATAGGTTATTGTGGGGGGGAAATTGCATTTGCATTTGTCAAGAGTTACTGAGAGAATTTATATCATGCCCAATTAAAAATCTTTCTCAATTGCAGTCAGCGATTGAAACAGAGTGATTTTGCATCTCCAACACATATTCAGTTACTGGAGAAAATTTCAGTTCCCATTTGTAATTTGGTACTAGCAAAGTAAAACAATAAGCCCGTCATATAGTCTTAAATCACATCATAGGCCGATAGGCGGAACAAAAACATGTTGTTGTAATCTTCAGTTCAAGTGTCAGTAGGGTTTTAGGTGTCGAAAGTTTCTGTTTCGACAGTAGCTGTTTTTCTTCAGTTTCGTCAGAGATAAACCGAGCTGTGCCTCGGAGTAGCTAGCTAGGATTGCAGCGCCTTGACCTGATCGTGGGATGGCACGACTGAACGATCACGGTGCCATGACGGGCGACGAGTGGGGAGTGCTGGGATGGCGGCACTCGCGACCCGATCGCGCCCGGATTTCTCGTTTTCAGTTAGATCGTGTAAGTTCTGAATAAAAGGGAAGAAACAGAAAAGCTGCAGAAGTGGTTCGTAGCGCAAAAAAGTCTCTCTCTCGCACACTCTCTCTTCCTCATCTCCGGTGATTGGCGGAGCTAGCAGGGTCGAGGGCTGCCTGACAATTGGCATCAGAGTTGGCTGCTCGATCACCTGTGGAGATGGCAGGACCTAACAACCCGGGGAAGAGCGTGATGGATTTAGGGAATAGCGGCGGCGGCGCCATGGTTGTACATCGGCGCGTCGTCCGTGACACCGGCGGGGCCTGGCCCATGCTGACGCGCACGAACTACGCTGACTGGGCCCTCCTGATGCAAGTCATGCTGGAGGCGCGCCAGCTCTGGGTTGCCGTCAACGACGGGACCACGGAGCGAGAAACAGATCGCATGGCAATGGAGTGCCTGTTGCAATCGGTGCCGCCGGAGATGGTATCCACGCTCGCCGTCGAGCCCACGGTGAAGGACGCCTGGGGCACGATTAAGACGATGCGACTGGGTGTGGCGCGCGTTCGTGAGGCCAAGGCGACGTCTCTGCGCTGCTAGTACGAGGCGATCAAGTTCAACGACGGCGAGAGCATCGACGACTTCGGTATGCGCCTATCTTCTCTGGTTACTCAGCTTGAGCTGCTTGGTGACAAGATCGACGAGCCCGCCATCGTCCGCAAGTTTCTCTCAGTCGTTCCCAAGGCCTACTCGCAGATGGCTTGTGCGATCGAGACGTTGGTCGACCTCAACACCCTGGCGCTCGAGGAGCTCATCGGGCGGCTGAAGGCCGCCGAGGAGAGGTACGAGCTGGACGGCGCTCCCGCCGGTGGTGATGGCAGCGGCAAACTGCTCCTCGCGGAGGAGGGGTGGTTCGCGCGCCTAAAGCTGCGGGAAGGGGGCGGATCGTCCAGCTGCAACGGCCGTGGCCGTGGGCATGGCAGAGGGCGCGGCCACGGACGCGGTGGTCGTGGCCAGAACGCTTGCCGCTGCACCAGTAGCGGGGACAAGTCCAAGGACATTTGCCGCTACTGCAAGCAGGCGGGGCACTAGGCGCGCGAGTGCAAGGCCCGGCTCAAGGAGCACTAGTAGAAAGGGGCTTTCGCTCGGGCCTGGCCAGCCCATTAGTCTCGGTTCTTCCACGAACCGGGACCAATGGATGCATTCGTCCCGGTTCGTGAGCCCAGGGGGCGGCCAGGGCCTCGTGGGCATTGGTCCTGGTTCGTATGGACCCATTTGTCCCGGTTCCAGGCACGAACCGGGCCCAATGGGCCTCGCTCCGGGCCCACAAACATTGGTCCCGGTTCTTGGCTCGAACCGGGACAGAAGGCTGGGCTTTAGTCCCGGTTCCAGCCATGAACCGGGACAAATGAGTTGCCTATATATACCCCGTCGCCGCAGCAGAGCACTCCACAGTGCTCTGTTTTTTTGGCCGGCGAGGAGAGGGCATTTTGGTGCTCTAGCTCACCTCCTATGCACACGATGTGTTCGATGAAATGCCCAAGCCACGCTAGTTAAGCTTTATCCTCTCGAACTCGACCTCCAAGCTTCATTTTCCCCGAGATTTGTCTAGGTTTTGCGGTCTGTCACGTCACATCCCCGTCTCACCGCCGTCGATCGCCCGTGCCGATCTCGTCGTCTGCACCACCGTGGTGAGCCTCTTATCTTCTTCTGAAAGAAAAAAAATCTTACTTTAGATAGATACTTGTCTAATTTTCTTATTTTCATTATTGCTTGTTATTATATAGTGCGATGGTTTTGGCATCCGCCCCCGTCGGCCCTCGTCCTGGCTATGATTCGGATGTGGTATATATATTATCTGTTATAACTATTTGGTACATTTATTGTTTATGACAATTATGCCCATCAAATTGACATAGATTTTATTTGTGTAGGAGGTAGTTGAATCGGAAATTCCAACCGACCCTATTGTCGAGAGGTTAAATTTAGTTAAAGAAGAAAACAATTACTTGAAGGAAAAAATAAAAAAATAAGGAGGAGAAGATGATATTGGAGTTGCATGTTGCGGATGTCGTCGATGATCACAAGATCAAGATGGATGCAATGGGGTTGAAGATTAGAAAGATTAGAAAATATGCCAACCATACCGAGGCTTGGTATCATTATGCCGTTGGATCAATTTTTACCTTGGTTGTGATTATGATCGCATTTGTTGTTGCATTGAAAGGTTTTACATAGTTTCAATGTATGGTTTAACTAGATGCTCTGGAGAGCTATATGTTTTTCAGTGAGAACTATGTATGTACTTTGTTTTTAATGTGATGATGAATTTCTAATAATTTGGTCACTTATCTATTCATGAGAGCTATATGTACTAAATTGATGATGTGGCTTTGAATGGTGCATCTTATAAATGAAGTGCATCCAGTTTTTGCCGTAAGCCTCTCTACTTTTTTGCACATGCTATGTGGCTGAAATGATGATACCATGCCAATTTTCAACCTTTTCAGAGTTCATATGTAGTGCTTTTCAATTTCAGAGTCTTATAGCTCAAAATAATCAGTAAATGCATGAAAAATAACAAATGAAGTTAGAAAGGGTTGAAAATTGATGATGTGGCTTTGAATGGTGCATTTTGAACACAGAAAAAGTATGGAGTTCAAATAAGTTCAAAAAAATGAAATCCCTTTGTAACAGACGAGTTTCCGTATGAAACCTTAATACTTCGAAAGAGATTGTCCGTTTTGTACACAAAGTGCATCCAGTTTTTGCCGTAAGCCTCTCTACTTTCTTGCACATGCTATGTGGGTGAAATGATCATACCATGCCAACTTTCAACCTTTTCAGAGTTCATTTGTAGTGCTTTTCAATTTCAGGGTCTTATAGCTCAAAATAATCAGTAAATGCATAATATATACGAATTTCAGGGTCTTTCAGCAAAAAAATTATCACAAAATAAAATAAAAAAGTAATTTGAAACAAAATAATATAAACTTTAATAAAATATATAAGTAGAAACAAAATAAAATTTAATTTAATAACATAAATAAAATTTTTGAAACTAAAATTATCAAAGAATTTTCTGTTCAAAACATTATAAGCAACCTCTAAAATTTATGAAACTAAAATTATATAAAATTGATGCAACTAAAATTATCAAAGTATTTTCTGTTCCAAATCATTAAAAGCAAAAAGAATTTTCATAAAGAACTTTTTTTGTTGGAAACTTTAATAGCAAAAAGAATTATCATAAAATAAAATAAATAAGTAATTAGAAACAAAATAAGATAAAATAAATAAGTATTTTGTAAGTAGAAACAAACAAAAAAATAAAGCAAAAAAGAAAACAAAAAATAGGAAAAAATAAAAAAAAATGCCACCTACTGGGCCACCACGGCCTGAATACGACTACAAACCCATCAATGGGCCACGATTCAGGCCCGCAGAAGGCCCAGTAGGCCTATTAGGCATAGCAGTTACAAGTAGACCCGTAAGCCTGCAAGGGAGAGGAGATCGAGAGGGGTGCGGCAGTGGGGCTTATAAACCACTGCGCCCCTCTTAACTAGCGAGGTGGGACTAAACTCCCACCACCACCCCACTGTGCAAGGCATTTGGTCCGGTTGGTGGCACCAACCGTGACTAAAGGGATGCATTGGTACCGGTTCGTGGCACCAACCGAAACCAATGCCCCCCCTTTAGTCCCGGTTGGTGCCACCAACCGGGACCAATGGCCGCCGCTTCCCGCCCTTTGGACTGCTAAAAAGAGGCATTTGGTCCTGGTTGGTTCCACCAATCGGGACTAAAGGGGGCATTGGTCCGGGTTTGTGCCATGAACCGGGACCAATGCTCTTGGTATATAAGCAGCACTTGTCAAAGTTTTTATTCAGTTCTTCGATCTGCCTCTCTACCGTCAAACGCCTCGACACCGACGAACACCTTGACGCCACCAGGCTGCCGGACCTCGACGCCGACGCCGTCGCCGCGCCCTGCCTGCCTCGACGCCGCCGCGCCCCTGCCCTGCCCCGACGCCGACATCGTGCGCCCCTGCCCTGCCCCGACGTCGACGTCGTGCGCCCCTGCCCTGCCCCGACACCAACGTTGTGCGCCCCTGCCTCGCCCCGACGCCGTTGCGCCCCTACCCTGCCCCAACGACGCCGTCGTGCGCCCCTGCCTCGACCTTGACGCCAACGCCGCCGCGCCCCTGCCCTGCCCCGACGCGGCGCCACGCCCCTGCCCTGCCATTAATGCCGCCGCACCACTGCCCGCTGGACAGGCCGGTACTCCCTCCCACCCCTCTCCTCTGTCCTTCCTTCATGTATGTGATGATGGTGAAGTTGGTTCAGTGCATAGTTTTAGAGAATTGCATGTTTTCAGCCATGTCCACAAGGTGTTTGATGAAATGCTATGGCTAGCTAGGGAACTTTGTTTTATGTGAAACTTGGCAGGATGATGTCACCTTGGATGTTAGTGAAGATGGTCAAGTTGGTTTGATAAAAGGAAAAACTTGTTAGTGCAAGTTTTATTAAAATTTAGTGCTGGATAGAAACTACATGAATATTTTTTGGTGGACTTGCTAGATGAAATTGGGGCTGCCCTTCTGGACTTAAGGGTTTAGTAGGAAGGACTACAAGATGTAAAAAATTCAGAATTTTTTTAGCAAGGAAAAATAGGGTTGTAGTTCAATGCCAAGATTGGACCAAAATTGAAAAATGGAAGTTGTGCTCAAAATTTTCAAATGACCAAAGTGGGGTTTTGAATAAAAATGATCTATATGCATCAGAGGACTTCTCAAAAAATTTGTGGCATTTGAAAGGAATTATTTGAAATAGTTCTAGTGCAGAAAGGTCATTCTACAGTTTGAAAATACTAATAAAAGAATTTTTTTGAGGCCAAATCACTAAAAATAATTACTACTGATGTTTTTGTTCATAGCATTTTTTTGTCCATGTATGTATGTATGAATGGATGGATGGATGGATATGGATGTATATACAAAACATTCATATATGATGTTTCTTTGTCCATAGCAATTTTTTTCCATGTATGTATGTTCATATATGCAAAAGTTACATTTAAGAAAAAATAAGAAAATTCTATTTTTTTTCTTCTTCTCTTCTATCCTGATAACTTCAACACGAGGGGGCGGTCGATATACCCCCTCCCCGATAACATTATTTGTCACAGCCCTAGAATTTGCTTGTCATTAGTTGCATTAAGGCATTCATGCATCATGTTTAAAATTCATGAAACTTGAAATGGGGATGACAAACCCTAGCACTAGATAAAATGCAATTAGGATCAAAATAAAAATATTTTCAATAAACCCAGAATGCCCTTTAGAAAAGTTCATTATTTTTTTAAAGGTGAAAACCCCTGCCATCAATGATGCACATATTTCTAGGCCATTCTGGATTTTTGAATTGAATCCTATTGTATTTGACCTTGGGCATTTAAATACTATAAATAATTTAAATGTTCAAATAAATGTTGGAAATTGTTAAGGGTCACTGAAATAATTCAGAAAGCACCCATAATTGTTTCCAGGATTTTATAAAATGATTTGATATTTTAAATCAAATCAAAACAAACTACAGAAAATAGAAAACAGAATTAAATAGAAATAAGAGAGAGAGAGCAGAAGATCTTACCTGGCGCTCACCTGGTAGCCCACCTGGCCCAGCACGGCCCAGCCCATCTCCACTCTCCCCCTGTCGCCTTCCTCCTCGCGCCAGTAGGCACAGGCGCGTGGCCGACGCACGCCGGCGCACGCCCCGGCCACCTCCTGCTTGCCGCTCCACCTCGACACCCCGGACGCCTCCATGCGTGCCACGCCACCCCCCTGGAACTCCCTCACTCTCCCGAACTCTTTCCCCCCTCCTCTGCTTCTTCTCTCTCTCACTCGCCGAACGGAGCCGCCGCCACCGACGAGCTCCCTCGCGGCCACCGCCACCCCCTAGCCTCGCCGATGCGCTCAAAGGCTCCGCCTCGACCCCCTCTTCCTCCCCACCGATCCACGGCCCTCCGGTAGCCCTGCATCGCCGCCCACGCCGTCTTCCCCATCGCCGGCCGCCGAGGATCTTCACCGCCGATTCGCCGTCGTCTCCGCCTCCCCGAGCTCGTCATCTACCTCATCCGAACCACCGTGAGCTCCTGTACGTTTTGCCCCTAACCCCGTGGCTTGCCGCTCGCCGTAGCCGCCATTTCATAGATGGCCGTAGCACGCCGCCGCCCGAGCTCGTCGTCGACGTAGCTCCGGTGACCATTTGGTCACCCCGGCGAGCCTAACGCGTTCGCAGCGTTCCATAGAGCATTCCTAGCGCAAGCCCCCTCCCGTTTGCATGCCGCAGCAGCTAACCCGTTACCACCCGAACTCCGGCGCCGCCGCGAGCTCCGTTCCGACGAGCCCCGGCGTCCCCGCAGCCTCCCACCTACCCCATCAGATGCGGGAGAGCCCGGGCTACGCCCCGGTGCCCTCAGCGCGCGAATCCGATGCCCCTAGCGCAAGTCCGGCGTGCCCCCGCCGTGCTCTGTGGTCACCGCCGGCCAAACTCCGGCGGGCCGATGTGGCCACTTAGTTAGGGGCTAATCACCCTATGAGCCACTGCCATGTGGGCCCCTGCGTCTAATTAGGATTAGTATATTTTTCTGTTTAGTTTAGTCTAATTGCAGTGGCCCCACGCGTCAGTTTGACCGTGCTGACGTGGTCGTTGACTGGGCCCACCCGTCAGCGGCACTAACCAGCCCCAGTCACTGACCAGTGGACCCCACTGGTCAGGTTTGACCAGCAGCAGCGTCTGTTGACCTGCTGACGTCATAGTGACGCAATGCTGACGCAATAAGTATTTTCTGGATTTATTATTATTCAGGAAATTTCAGAAAATTGTATAAACTTCAATAAATCATAGAAAATTAACCGTAACTCCAAATGAAATAAATTATATATGAAAAATTATCAGAAAAATTCAAGGAATCCATCTGTACCATTTTCATGCATGTTAGAACAACTTATAGATGCTGTTTAGCACAAATCATATAAAGGGCATTTAAATAATCACATATGGAGTTTGAATTTGAATCTTGTATTCAAACCAACTTCATTTAATCTGTTGCTAGTTGCATTAGCTCAAAACACATTCATTTTGCCATGTCATGATCATGCATCATATTGTGCATTGCATTGATTGTGTTCCCTTCTGTGTTGCCGGTATTTGTCCCCTCTCGATAGACGTGATACCGATGATGTGATCGTTGACACTGATGAAGACTCAATGTTATCTTCAGAAGTGCCAGGCAAGCAAAAACCCCTTGTTCATTCCGATACAATCCTACTCTCTCGCCCCTGCTCTCTTTTAATGCATTAGGACAACACCGATTCATCTGTTACTTGCTGCGGTAGCTGAACCCCTTTATCCTCTGCATGACCTGTCATTGCCACAGTAAATAGATGAAACCCACTAGCATGAGTAGGAGTTGTTTGAGCCCTGTTGTGCCTACTCATTCATGCTTATTGTCATGCCTGCTACTGCTTAGAGTTGTGTCAGGTCTGATTCATCCGGGATGAATCAGAGGTGTGTGAACATGTCCTACTGTGTGTGAGCTAAGTGTGTGAACACGATTTGGTAAAAGGTGTCGGTGAGAGGCCATGTAGGAGTACATGGTGGGTTGTCTCATTGAAGCCGTCCTCAGGAACTGAGTTCTGTGTTTGTGATCCATGATTCAGCTACTACCATACATTGGGCCCTGAAATATGACCCCGCTCGACTTCTTATTCACCCTTGTCCTCTGTCCAGGAGTTGCAAGTAGTTTCTGGTGTTTGTAGTATGCTGGAGGCCGTGGACAGCGCTGACCGTAGGGGTGGGCTGTGATGCGGTAGGCACGTGGCCGGGTATACCGGGCGCCCGTTTGGTGTCACGGAACCCTGTTCACATCGTTTGGGGCTGTGAGCGAAACTCCGGCCGGATCTCCTCATGGATGGAACCCGAATAGGCGATAAACCTGGACTAGAGACTTGAGTGTTTAGGTAGGTCGTGGTCTACACCCACGTCGGCTTTCGCTTGAAGTCTGCCGAGCACATGTCGTGTGCAGACGCTAAGTGGTGGAAACATGTATGAAGAAGTACACCCCTGCAGGGTTAACATCATCTATTCGAATAGCCGTGTCCGCGGAAAAGGACTTCTGGGTTGCTTATATCAGTTCATAGACAAGTGAAAGTGGATACTCTAAAATACGCAAGATAAGCGTGAGTGCTATGGATGGCGTTCTCGTAGGGAGACAGGAGCGGATCCATAGTGGTGTATTGATATGGGGAATATGTGGACTCGTGTGCGCCACCTCAAAAGAGTTACATTGTAGTCGTAGTTCAGGATAGCCACCGAGTCAAAGCTGGCTTGCTGCAGTTAAACCCCACCATCCCCTTTGTTGATAATGATGCATATGTAGTTAGTTCTGATGTAAGTCTTGCTGGGTACATTTGTACTCACGTTTGCCTATTTTATGTTTTTGCAGAGAGACTTCGGTCTCACTAGTAGTTTCGCGTGGACTTCGACGTTTAGCTTGTTACCTCAGCTACGATCTTGTGCCCCGGCAGGATCTGGTAGATAGTCAGGCTTCTCAGCCTTTTTCAGTTATAGATGTCTGTACCCAGACATGATAGCTTCCGCTTGTGCTTTGATTTGTATGCTCTGATTGTTGGGTCATGAGACCCATGTTTGTAATATCTCGCTCCTCGGAGCCTATTGATAAATACTTGAGTCGTAGAGTCATGTTGTGATGCCATGTTGTATTTGCACATATCGAGCATATTGTGTGTATGTTATTGAAATGCTTGGTATGTGTGGGATCTGACTATCTAGTTGTTTATCTTTAGTAGCCTCTCTTACCGGGAAATGTCTCCTAGTGTTTCCACTGAGCCATGGTAGCTTGCTACTGCTCCGGAACACTTAGGCTGGCCGGCATGTGTCCTTCTTCGTTCCTGTGTCTGTCCCTTCGGGGAAATGTCACGCGATGAATACCGGAGTCCTGTTAGCCCGCTACAGCCCGGTTCACCGGAGTCCTGCTAGCCCAGTGCTACAGCCTGGATTCACTCGCTGATGACCGACACGTTCGATGCTGGGTCATGGATGCCTGTCCCTGTAAGTCTGTGCCACTTTGGGTTTACGACTAGCCATGTCAGCCCGGGCTCCTTATCATATGGATGCTAGCGACACTATCATATACGTGTGCCAAAAGGCGCAAACGGTCCCGGGCAAAGGTAAGGCGACACCCGTGGGAATACCGTGCGTGAGGCCGCAAAGTGATATGAGGTGTTACATGCTAGATCGATGTGGCATTGAGTCGGGGTCCTGACAGCGTTGGTATCAGAGCTTGACTGCCTGTAGGATTACCAAGCCAAACTGGTCGAAGTTGAGTCTAGAAATTCTTTAGTTATATAAGGGAATTGATTGTGGGATGGAACGTAAGGCTCTTTTACTCCTTATACCTTATGCCCTTCTGATCTGAGTCATCATCTTCTCTTCTACGGGGATTAAGAACTAGGCTATCTCTTCTTTCTATCAGGATCACGTGTTACTAATCCGTAGACTTATAAGATTGTTGGATTAAGCCTCAGTTCAGTTCCTATTACTTCCGTATGTTAATTGTTGATCTCGAAACCTTGATATTGTGCTTCTGAGTGGTTATGCCACCATTTTTGTGAATGTCTCAAATCTTTTCTGAGCATTTACAGCCGTTATGCTGTCCGAGTCATCTCAGGTCTCTAAACAGTCTGATGCACTTGCAAATTCCTTCCTCCCGTTTCAATGTTCCTTTGGGCCAGATTAACCACACTAATCAGTGAGTTGAGGTACTCTGTTACCTTGACATATATGTTGGAGATATTATTATGACCCTAGGTGTCTTAGGGGATCATCTAGTAATTTAGCCATGATTTGTGTTCCCAGTGTGATGATTCTGGCCATCATTCTCGAAAGCATCCCGTGATGCTACTTAGTAATAGGTATTCTGTTCCTGGGTTCTTGAACCCGAGATTCACTCTACCTACTTCATGTTGATAGTAATTGCTAGTGCCTTTAGGATATTAGTAACCTTTGCGATAGTCCTTGAAGTCCGTGGTATTTCTTCTTCCAAATACCATGAACTACTTATGGCAGAAGTTCCTCGTTGAACTGAAATATCACAACAGGATTATTCTTGATGAGTTCTCCATTCTATAATTGTGACTCTGCCAGTTCTACCTTTCTGCATGGGTTATCCGGAAGAAATATGTTGAACTTGGTTCGACATACTAATCTATGCATCCACAACTCAGAAAATTATATGTTCCTTTGAGTTGTTCTCTTTAGTTGCATTCTGACCCTCGTCTATCAATTGATAGTCAAGAGTATGCGTGCGTTCGTTTATCGATGCCTATTACTCTTGTGGTCCGTCAAGCCATTCTATCGCAGAATGACTAGGAGAAACAAACTCCAGTACCTCATCCATATCTAGGATTGGGTCAAAGTAGTTGTATTCCGCAGATCAAATGCCAATCCAGCTTTTGGTTTTGTTCTACCTTGGAGTATTACCCCCTTTATGTCAGAATTGTCATGAGAACTGCACCAACTCTCATGAATTTTGACGTAGTGATACTTCTCACCATCATTAGTCATTCCTCGGCCCTCGTGTTGATGCAACCGGAATACCGACAAATGAATTGTGATGTGTGAAATCAATACTCCCAGCAACCTCGTTGCTTGGTAGTTAAAGGATAATAATTTCATTCTTAGCATGTTGGTTTTTGAATCATCCTTCTAAGACTGATCGTGCTACCTAGTCCTTATTTCGGTGCACCCTTCGATTGATGAGTTAGGATCTTGTCAAGTCCTCACTCATTTGATCATATCGTCTTGCCCTCAAAAGCGAGATTGTTCTCGAGCTTAGTAACATACCGGTGGTTCATGATTTTCTGAATATCTTCTCGGAAGTATCACCAGGTCGTCACCTGACCGTTATGTTGAGCTCGTGATCAAGTTGGTTTCTTGTGAACCACCTTCTCTCCAAGAATCGGTGTTAGATATCCCTGAGCTAGTTGGTTAAGCTAGACAACAACTTGGAGAGTTGGAGGATAAAAGCTTGCCTGACTTAGTTCGTTCCAAAGGGATAATCTTGTGTAGTGTGTGTTGAAGAAAGATGATATCTTCATCGATTGGTCCTGTGATCAGTTGCTGGACCTATTGTCTTATCAATCCTTTGATTTGAGTGTGGGCTATCGTCAAATCAAAACAGAACCAATGATATTCGTAATGTTGTCTTACTCGTGGTTGATCCCTCGAGCATACACCATTATATCTTTTGGGTCTGACCAATGCTATCACTTGTTCACTTAACTATGGAATTCCTTTTAAAAGGAAACCCAGATGAATTGTTGTTGTGCCCATTGACAACATCCTTGTCTTCTCCATAATTTTGCTGAACATTAAGCTAGTGTTGGAAACTTTTGAAAGCATTTGTTCATGCTAGCTCATGAAGCATATGTTCGGATGTAAGAAGTGACTTCCTCTAGTTCATGTGCATTTGATGCAAGTTGCCGCCGTGGACTCGAGAAAGTCAATGTTGCTTCCTCTGGAATCATCGCAAGTCAGTCATGCACACGTGCGAAGTATTCTGTGGTCTGGAGACTTGCAACCTTCATTCCATATGTGTATCCTAGCACACCAAGCCACTGACTGATTTGTTCAAGGAGAAGGAGTATCTTCATAAGAGCTAATCCGGACTTATGAAAGAACTTCGATATCCTCGTTGATGGTTCCCCACCTGAACTCGGTAGTGTTTTATTATAAGACTACCACGTGGTCATGTTTGTCTGGGACAGCGTGTTCACATGTTTGTAGCAGAACCAGCTCATGTTTTGGAGCTTACTATCGTAGTTCATTCCCCGAGAATCTCGCAGCGTTGTCTCGTCGAATTGTGTTGCAAACTTTCATTTGTCTTCCTAGACTCGATGAGTCTGGAATATCCTGACACCAACCAGATCTGAATCTCAGGCAGATATGATGGTTGGAACATTTTCCAAGAACTATAATATTGGTCCCTCGATAACCGGTAAAGTGGATGTCGTGGCCAACACACCCAACCGGAAGACCTATTATTGTAGTATCTTGATTGAAGAAGTTGGCCACCTCCCCTAAGGATTTCGTAGGATTTACTCCCTAGTTGCCCTATGGATTTCTGAGATCCCGAAGTCCGACCTTTTACTTGATGTTCTAGATATCAAACCATATCTATGAATGGGTTACACTAGCACATCAAGGAGAACATTAGAAGCGGAGTGCTAAATGTCTCTCGGTCGATCATCCAGATTTTATTTCCTTGGCCTCGCTAAGGTGAAATCTGAGAAGGTGTTATCTTCCTTTGCATCTGCATCATCCATCATTAGCCATCATGGTAGCAAGTTGTGTTGCCAGGATCCTTGACACGGATATTGGTAAAACCTTGATGATTATGGAAATGCTCAAGTTCTTGAGAGCACGCACAAGCGCTAGGTGTTATCATCGGCACTAACTGGGATTCCTCTCAGTTTCCTCGGCAATGCTATGACCTTTTCAACCAGTGAATTCACTCTCTATTGTTGGGTTCTTCCCCAGTTACCAGAATCATTCCCAGCATTTGCATTTTGTTCCCAGCTTGCACCGCCAATGTGCCATTCTACCATGGGTCTCTTCCATTTCCGGTGGTAAGCAAATTCATCCATTACGTTGTCTTCAACAAGGTAATCCACATCATCCAAGTCCGAGTATGCCATTCTACCGACCCCCCTCCAAACGATCGCTCGAGAATTGCCTTAGGCTGGTTTAAAGAGTTTCAATGATCTTTGAATCAAAGGTAATTCTTTTTGCCACTTAAGGGGATATTTCTACGAGTCACCTTCCCTAAGGTGCATCGTTATGGTATCATGGAAACTCAACTCCTCGCTACGTTGACAACCGATTACCACCTTAAGCGTGGAAGTTGTTGTCTACCTAGTGAACCTCGTCATCTGCTCACTCCATTCCTATGGATGTGTGCTTCGTCTCTCAGCTCGAGAGATGTTGCTATGTCTCATTCCGAGAGTTAATCCTGAGTTGTTCGACCTCGAGAAGAACGATTCTTTTAGGGTCTTTCCTTTCCTCTCGTTGTCATGTTAGTTGGAGTTCTCAGAGCAAGACTTCGAGACAATGATGGTGGAACGAATCAACGTCCATTTGAAGTGCAACTGGATCGTGAAGATTGTGCTAGTTTGCGTTCCCCCTTCACCTTACCCTACGCTTGAATCTCGGGACGAGATTTTTGTTTAGTGGGGGTGAGTTGTCACAGCCCTAGAATTTGCTTGTCATTAGTTGCATTAAGGCATTCATGCATCATGTTTAAAATTCATGAAACTTGAAATGGGGATGACAAACCCTAGCACTAGATAAAATGCAATTAGGATCAAAATAAAAATATTTTCAATAAACCCAGAATGCCCTTTAGAAAAGTTCATTATTTTTGTTAAAGGTGAAAACCCCTGCCATCAATGATGCACATATTTCTAGGCCATTCTGGATTTTTGAATTAAATCCTATTGTATTTGACCTTGGGCATTTAAATACTATAAATAATTTAAATGTTCAAATAAATGTTGGAAATTGTTAAGGGTCACTGAAATAATTCAGAAAGCACCCATAATTGTTTCCAGGATTTTATAAAATGATTTGATATTTTAAATCAAATCAAAACAAACTACAGAAAATAGAAAACAGAATTAAATAGAAATAAGAGAGAGAGAGCAGAAGATCTTACCTGGCGCTCACCTGGTAGCCCACCTGGCCCAGCACGGCCCAGCCCATCTCCACTCTCCCCCTGTCGCCTTCCTCCTCGCGCCAGTAGGCACAGGCGCGTGGCCGACGCACGCCGGCGCACGCCCCGGCCACCTCCTGCTTGCCGCTCCACCTCGACACCCCGGACGCCTCCATGCGTGCCACGCCACCCCCCTGGAACTCCCTCACTCTCCCGAACTCTTCCCCCCTCCTCTGCTTCTTCTCTCTCTCACTCGCCGAACGGAGCCGCCGCCACCGACGAGCTCCCTCGCGGCCACCGCCACCCCCTAGCCTCGCCGATGCGCTCAAAGGCTCCGCCTCGACCCCCTCTTCCTCCCCACCGATCCACGGCCCTCCGGTAGCCCTGCATCGCCGCCCACGCCGTCTTCCCCATCGCCGGCCGCCGAGGATCTTCACCGCCGATTCGCCGTCGTCTCCGCCTCCCCGAGCTCGTCATCTACCTCATCCGAACCACCGTGAGCTCCTGTACGTTTTGCCCCTAACCCCGTGGCTTGCCGCTCGCCGTAGCCGCCATTTCATAGATGGCCGTAGCACGCCGCCGCCCGAGCTCGTCGTCGACGTAGCTCCGGTGACCATTTGGTCACCCCGGCGAGCCTAACGCGTTCGCAGCGTTCCATAGAGCATTCCTAGCGCAAGCCCCCTCCCGTTTGCATGCCGCAGCAGCTAACCCGTTACCACCCGAACTCCGGCGCCGCCGCGAGCTCCGTTCCGACGAGCCCCGGCGTCCCCGCAGCCTCCCACCTACCCCATCAGATGCGGGAGAGCCCGGGCTACGCCCCGGTGCCCTCAGCGCGCGAATCCGATGCCCCTAGCGCAAGTCCGGCGTGCCCCCGCCGTGCTCTGTGGTCACCGCCGGCCAAACTCCGGCGGGCCGATGTGGCCACTTAGTTAGGGGCTAATCACCCTATGAGCCACTGCCATGTGGGCCCCTGCGTCTAATTAGGATTAGTATATTTTTCTGTTTAGTTTAGTCTAATTGCAGTGGCCCCACGCGTCAGTTTGACCGTGCTGACGTGGTCGTTGACTGGGCCCACCCGTCAGCGGCACTAACCAGCCCCAGTCACTGACCAGTGGACCCCACTGGTCAGGTTTGACCAGCAGCAGCGTCTGTTGACCTGCTGACGTCATAGTGACGCAATGCTGACGCAATAAGTATTTTCTGGATTTATTATTATTCAGGAAATTCCAGAAAATTGTATAAACTTCTAAAATCATAGAAAATTAACCGTAACTCCAAATGAAATAAATTATATATGAAAAATTATCAGAAAAATTCAAGGAATCCATCTGTACCATTTTCATGCATGTTAGAACAACTTATAGCTGCTGTTTAGCACAAATCATATAAATGGCATTTGAATAATCACATATGGAGTTTGAATTTGAATCTTGTATTCAAACCAACTTCATTTAATCTGTTGCTAGTTGCATTAGCTCAAAACACATTCATATTGCCATGTCATGATCATGCATCATATTGTGCATTGCATTGATTGTGTTCCTTCTGTGTTGCCGGTATTTGTCCCCTCTCGATAGACGTGATACCGATGATGTGATCGTTGACACTGATGAAGACTCAATGTTATCTTCAGAAGTGCCAGGCAAGCAAAACCCCCTTGTTCATTCCGATACAATCCTACTCTCTCGCTCCTGCTCTCTTTTACTGCATTAGGACAACACGATTCATCTGTTACTTGCTGCGGTAGCTGAACCCCTTTATCCTTTGCATGACCTGTCATTGCCACAGTAAATAGATGAAACCCACTAGCATGAGTAGGAGTTGTTTGAGCCCTGTTGTGCCTACTCATTCATGCTTGTTTGTCATGCCTGCTACTGCTTAGAGTTGAGTCAGGTCTGATTCATCGGGGATGAATCAGAGGTGTGTGAACATGTCCTACTGTGTGTGAGCTAAGTGTGTGAACACGATTTGGTAAAGGTAGCGGTGAGAGGCCATGTAGGAGTACATGGTGGGTTGTCTCATTGAAGCCGTCCTCAGGAACTGAGTTCTGTGTTTGTGATCCATGATTCAGCTACTACCATACATTGGGCCCTGAAATATGACCCCGCTCGACTTCTTATTCACCCTTGTCCTCTGTCCAGGAGTTGCAAGTAGTTTCTGGTGTTTGTAGTATGCTGGAGGCCGTGGACAGCGCTGACCGTAGGGGTGGGCTGTGATGCGGTAGGCACGTGGCCGGGTATACCGGGCGCCCGTTTGGTGTCACGGAACCCTGTTCACATCGTTTGGGGCTGTGAGCGAAACTCCGGCCGGATCTCCTCATGGATGGAACCCGAATAGGCGATAAACCTGGACTAGAGACTTGAGTGTTTAGGTAGGTCGTGGTCTACACCCACGTCGGCTTTCGCTTGAAGTCTGCCGAGCACATGTCGTGTGCAGACGCTAAGTGGTGGAAACATGTATGAAGAAGTACACCCCTGCAGGGTTAACATCATCTATTCGAATAGCCGTGTCCGCGGAAAAGGACTTCTGGGTTGCTTATATCAGTTCATAGACAAGTGAAAGTGGATACTCTAAAATACGCAAGATAAGCGTGAGTGCTATGGATGGCGTTCTCGTAGGGAGACGGGAGCGGATCCATAGTGGTGTATTGATATGGTGAATATGTGGACTCGTGTGCGCCACCTCAAAAGAGTTACTTGCAGTCGTAGTTCAGGATAGCCACCGAGTCAAAGCTGGCTTGCTGCAGTTAAACCCCACCATCCCCTTTGTTGATAATGATGCATATGTAGTTAGTTCTGATGTAAGTCTTGCTGGGTACATTTGTACTCACGTTTGCCTATTTTATGTTTTTGCAGAGAGACTTCGGTCTCACTAGTAGTTCCGCGTGGACTTCGACGTTTAGCTTGTTACCTCAGCTACGATCTTGTGCCCTCGGCAGGATCTGGTAGATAGTCAGGCTTCTCAGCCTTTTTCATTTATAGATGTCTGTACTCAGACATGATAGCTTCCGCTTGTGCTTTGATTTGTATGCTCTGAATGTTGGGTCATGAGACCCATGTTTGTAATATCTCGCTCCTCGGAGCCTATTGAATAAATACTTGAGTCGTAGAGTCATGTTGTGATGCCATGTTGTATTTGCACATATCGAGCATATTGTGTGTATGTTATTGAAATGCTTGGTATGTGTGGGATCTGACCATCTAGTTGTTTATCTTTAGTAGCCTCTCTTACCGGGAAATGTCTCCTAGTGTTTCCACTGAGCCATGGTAGCTTGCTACTGCTCCGGAACACTTAGGCTGGCCGGCATGTGTCCTTCTTCGTTCCTGTGTCTGTCCCTTCGGGGAAATGTCACGCGATGAATACCGGAGTCCTGTTAGCCCGCTACAGCCCGGTTCACCGGAGTCCTGCTAGCCCAGTGCTACAGCCTGGATTCACTCGCTGATGACCGACACGTTCGATGCTGGGTCATGGATGCCTGTCCCTGTAAGTCTGTGCCACTTTGGGTTTACGACTAGCCATGTCAGCCCGGGCTCCTTATCATATGGATGCTAGCGACACTGTCATATACGTGTGCCAAAAGGCGCAAACGGTCCCGGGCAAAGGTAAGGCGACACCCGTGGGAATACCGTGCGTGAGGCCGCAAAGTGATATGAGGTGTTACATGCTAGATCGATGTGGCATTGAGTCGGGGTCTAACATATTTCCGTGAGATATACCGATAACTGCGAATGAGGGCCGCAATTACCCCTCTCGTGACAATATTGCACGGGGCATGTTCACCAAACTCTCGAGGACCCAACCTAGATCGATGTGCTATTCATGCGGCCCTCCCCGATCGACAACTCTGCACAAAACATGATGTCGCGAGCACCCAATAGCTCGAGGCCAGGCCACTAATATGATTCCTTATTGTGCTTAGCTAGCTAGTTCAATGTTTGCCACTAATATATCCATCTGTCATGTTTGAATAATAATTGCCATGTTGTAAATATTTGCAGAAACTATGGATCCACGCCCCTGAGACGAAGCACAACAAGCGGTGTTGGGGGAGATAATCGCACACGGAAGTGATGTAGTCTTGTCGTTTCTCAACGACACATGCGCCGATGGTCTGGAAAGACAGGATGAAGAAGTAGGCTACGATGATGATCAAACAATGGAGGAGGAAGGACACCGTGATGACGGCTCCGGTGACCGAATGGAGGGGGAAGGACACCGTGATGACGGCTCCGGTGACCGAATGGAGGGGGAAGGACACTGTGATGACGGCTCCGGTGACCGAACGGAGTCCGTCTAGGTATATATTAAGCATGTGCTGACTATAGCTAATTGATGCATTAATTGTTTTTGGTATGTTGATGACCCACAAGTATAGGGGATCTTTCGTAGTCCTTCCGATAAGTAAGAGTGTCGAACCCAACGAGGAGTAGAAAGAAATGATAAGCGGTTTCCAGCAAGGTATTCTCTTTAAGTACTGAAATAAGTGGTAACAGATAGTTTTGTGATAGGATAATTTGTAAGGAGCGACAAGTAACAAAAGTAAATAAAGTGCAGCAAGGTGGCCCAATACTTTTGTAGTAAAGGACAGGCCTGAACAAACTCTTATATAGAGAAAAGCGCTCCCGAGGACACATGGGAATATCGTCAAGCTAGTTTTCACCATGCTCATATGATTCGCGTTCGATACTTTGATAATTTGGTATGTGGGTGGACCGGTGCTTGGGTACTGTCCTAACATGGACGAGCATCCCACTTATGATTAACCTCTATTGCAAGCATCTGCAACTATAACAAAAGTATTAAGGTAAACCTAACCATAGCATGAAACATATGGATCCAAATCAGCCCCTTACGAAGCAACGCATAAACTAGGGTTTAAGCTTCTGTCACTCTAGCAACCCATCATCTACTTATTACTTCCCAATGCTTGCAGAGAATACCTTGCTGGATTGGTCCACCTTGCTTCACCTTATTTACTTTTGTTACTTGTTGCTCGTTACAAATTATCTTATCACAAAACTATCTGTTACCACTTATTTCAATACTTGCAGAGAATACCTTGCTAGAAACTGCTTATCATTTCCTTCTGCTCCTCATTGGGTTCGACACTCTTACTTATCGAAAGGACTACGATAGATCCCCTATACTTGTGGGTCATCAAGTCTCTTTTCTGGCGTCGTTGCCGGGGAGTGAAGCACCTTTGGTAGGTGGAATTTGGTAAGAAAAAATTTATATAGTGTGCTGAAATTTACTGTGACTTGTTACCATGGAAAGTAATCCTCTGAGGGGCTTGTTCGGGGTATCTTCACCCCGACCAGTAGAGCAAAGAGTTGCTCCTCAACATACTGAACCTACTGAAAATGAAAATGAAAATGCTTTTTTTGAAGTTCCTTCGGGTATGATAGAAAAACTGCTAGCTAATCCTTTTTTAGGAGATGGATCAAAACATCCTGATGAATATCTGATATATGTGGATGAAGTTTGTGGATTATTTAAGCTTGCAGGTGTACCCAGAGATTTTGTTAAGAAGAAGGTCTTCCCTTTATCTTTGAGGGGAGATGCATCGACATGGTATAGGCTATGTGATGATATGAGGTCTTGGAATTACAAACGATTGAAATTGGAATTTCATCAGAAGTTTTATCCTATGCACCTTGTTCATCGTGATCGCAATTACATATATAATTTTTGGCCTCGCGAAGGAGAAAGCATCTCTCAAGCTTGGGGGAGGCTTAAATCAATGTTATATTCATGCCCCAATCATGAGCTCTCAAGAGAAATGATTATTCAAAAAATTTATGCTCGGCTTTCTGGTATAATCGCACCATGCTTGATACTTCTTGTGTTGGCTCTTTTATGATGAAGACTATTGAATTCAAATGGGATTTATTGGAAAGAATTAAACGCAACTCTGAAGATTGGGGCCTTGACAATGGTAAGGAGTCAGTGATGACGATGGCGATGATTTCCCCCTCCCAGAGGGAAGTTTCCCGGGCAGAACAGCTCCGCCAGAGCCCTAGATTGGTTCCGCCAAGGTTCCGCCTCGCGGCGGCGGAGTTTCGTCCAAGAAGATGTGAGGGAGTCCTGGATTAGGGGGTCTCCGGACAGCCGGATTATATCCTTTGACCGGAGTATTGGACTATGAAGATACAAGATTGAAGACTTTGTCCCGTGTCCAGATGGGACTCTCCTTGGCGTGGAAGGCAAAGCTAGGCAATATGGATATGTAGATCTCCTCCCTTGTAACCGACTCTGTGTAACCCTAGCCCCCTCCGGTGTCTATATAAACCAAAGGGTTTAGTCCATAGGACAACAGACAATCATACCATAGGCTAGCTTCTAGGGTTTAGCCTCTACAATCTCGTGGTAGATCAACTCTTGTAATACTCATATCATCAAGAACAATCAAGCATGACATAGGGTATTAGCTCCATCAAGAGGGCCTGAACCTGGGTAAACATCGTGTCCCCTGCCTCCTGTTACCATCCGCCTTAGACGCACAGTTCGGGACCCCCTACCCGAGATCCGCCAGTTTTGACACCGACATTGGTGCTTTCATTAAGAGTTCCACTGTGTCGTCACCATAAGGCTTGATGGCTCCTTCGATCATCGATAGCGATGCGGTCCAGGGTGAGGTTTTCCTCCCTGTACCGATCTTTGTATTCGGCGGCTTCGCACTGCGGGCCAATTCACTTGGCCATCTGGATCAGGTCAAGAGCTACGCCCCTGGCCATCAGGTCAGATTCGGAAACTTAAACTACACTGCTGACATCCGCGGAGACTTGATCTTCGACGGATTCGAGCCCGTGTCAGGTGCGCCGCACAGTCACGACGAGCATGACGTAACTCTGTCGTCGAACAGTGTTCGGGAGATCGCATCTGCAACTACTCCGGTCTTCAATCCGGTGCAAATTGCACCATCCAAGGACGGAGGGATAGACCCCGCCATGGAGGCCGCACTCTCAGTGGCGATGGAGCCGGATACTGACTTCACCCCTTACGAGACCCGTGTTGCCGAACCACTGGATTCATCTCCGGTCACGGACTCCGAGCCGCCTGCATCCGTGCCCATCGAATCCGACTGGGCGTCGATCATGGAGTTCACCTTCGCGGATATCTTTCAGCACTCGCCTTTTGGCGATGTGCTAAATTCATTAAAGTATCTATCCTTGTCAGGAGAACCTTGGCCGAACTATGTCCGGCTAGAATGGGATACGGACAACGATGAAATTTGCTGCCCGCCCACCACCCACTTAGTAGCCACTTTTGACGACTTAACTGACATGATCAACTTCGACTCTAAAGACATCGACGGCATGGACGAAGATGCAGGAGACGAACAGGATCCAGCGCCCATAGGGCGCCGGACAACCACTTCATCACATGACATATACATGGTGGATAGACCCAAAGAAGGCAATGGCAAAGAGACAGCGGAGGATGGCCCCTCCAAGAAGCAACCCAAGCGCCGACGTCAGGGGCGCTGCTCTAAGTCCCGCCATAGCAAAAACAGCGATAACATGGCAAGAGAAAATAACACTCTAGTCGACTCCAGAGGAAACGACGACCACATTGCCCCGACGGCAGAGCACGATGAAGCTGCAAGCGGCGAACATAGTACGGATCCGACGTACGAGCACGGCGATGCCGAGGATAACCCTCATCAAACCCCATCTAGGGAGGAAAACAGTCCGGACGAAGATGCACACATCATCCCGGAAACGCACTTGGAGCAAGAGAACCTCCACACAAGGCTTATTGCCATGGCGAGGAGTCTGAAGAAGCAGAAGCAAAGGCTTAAGGCCGCACAAAACACACTCAACAGCAGGTGGAACAAAGTGCTCGACAGCGAAGCAAAGTATGGTGGAAGTTACCACACAAAGATCTATCCAAAGCACAAGTTGTTACCTGAATTCGACGACGAGGCCTTAGAGCCCACACAACCAAATAATGAAACGGCCAACCAGCCGGATCCACCACTTTGTGACCGTGATAGAGCGGATAACAAATACGCACATAAGTCAACACACGATGTATGTGAGGACTTGCGCCAAAAATTCGGTACGACCAGATCCATCTATGGATCTAGGAAGCGTGCTCCGGCACAAAATCAAAACCAAATACCACAACTATCCGAACGCCATGGTACATCCAAGTACGGGGGTGCCGGACACCCCCTATTTTTTACCGATGAGGTGCTGTACCACGAATTCCCAGAAGGATACAAACCAGTGAACATAGAAGCATACGACGGGACCACAGACCCTGGGGTCTAGATTGAGGACTTTATCCTCCATATCCATATGGCTCGCGGAGACGATCTCCATGCCATTAAATACTTGCCCCTCAAGCTTAAAGGACCAGCTCGGCACTGGCTGAAAAGCCTCCCCGAAAACACAATTGGAAGTTGGGAGGAGCTTCAGGACGCTTTTCGGGCTAATTTTCAAGGGACCTACGTCCAACCTCCGGATGCAGACGATTTAAGTCATATAATTCAACAGTCCGGAGAGTCCGCCCGAAAGCTTTGGAATAGGTTTCTCACTAAAAAGAACCAAATCGTCGACTATCTGAACGTCGAAGCCTTAGTAGCTTTCAAACACAGCGTCCGAGACGAATGGCTCGCCAGACACCTCGGCCAAGAAAAACCGAGAACAATGGCAGCTCTAACAAGTCTCATGACCCGCTTTTGCGCGGGCGAAGACAGCTGGTTAGCCCGCAGTAGCACCAGCGACCCAAGCACATCCGAAGTCAGGGATGGCAATGGAAAACCACGACGCAATAAAAGCAAGCATCGAAATAAAGAAGATAGCCCAGATAATACGGTGGTAAACGCCGAATTCAGGGGCTCTCGACCAGGTCAGCGGAAAAAGCCTTCCAAAGGCAGCAGAGACGGACCATCTGGCCTAAACAATATTCTTGACAAACTATGTCAGATTCATGGCACCCCCGATAAACCTGCAAATCACACCCACAGAGAATGCTGGGTCTTCAAGCAGGCCGGTAAGCTAAACGCCGAACACAAGGGGGGGAGACACCAAGCGAAGATGAGGACGAGCCTCGCCAGCAAAGCACTGGAGGACAGAAAAAAATTCCCACCAGAGGTTAAAACAGTCAACATGATCCATGTGACGAAAAGGAGAAGCAAACATGCACTCCGAGACACACGCGCCATAGAGCCCGTCACCCCTAGGTTCAACCCCTGGTTGGCCTGCCCGATCACTTTTGATAGCGGGGATCACGCGACAAGCATCCGGCATGAAGGATTGGCTGCCTTGGTGTTAGACCCAATAATAAACGGATACCATCTCACACGAGTCCTCATTGACGGCGGCAGTGGTCTAAACCTGATATACCAGGACACAGTCCGCAAAATGGGGATAGACCCGATAAAAATAAGCCACCATACTACCTTCACGGGAGTAATACCAGACCTAGAGGCCCGCTGCACGGGCTCTCTATTACTAGAGGTTGTATTCGGTTCTTCTGACAACTTCCGAAGCGAAAGGTTAAATCTCTACATCGCTCCATTCCGAACTGGCTATCAGGCACTACTCGGAAGAGCGGTTTTCGCTTGTTTTAATGCAATCCCGCATTACGCTTCTTTAAAGCTTAAGATGCCCGGTCCACATGGCACCATCACAGTTAGCAGAAATATTGAGCGTGCTCTACGCGCAGAAGAATGTGCGGCGGCTTTAGCCACCGAGCACTAGATGGCCTCACCAACCAGGAAAAATGACCGGTCGTCAAGACCACGGACACGGTTAGACGAGTCAGGTGCACCACTACATATACATGAGATGGGTTTGATGATCAAGCCACCCTAGATGGTACCAGGGGCTTCCCGCGTGTAATCAGGGCTAGTCCAGCTCAACTTGACTTATCTTGAATTTTACTGGTTTATTGATAATAACCAATTTTCTGGCACGGCAACTTTCACCTAAGTTCTTCTCTTTTATAGATGACAATCTTTCTACACCCGTCTAGGACACGGCACAACGGAGACACAGACGCAGACGTGCAGCAGGGACCCGCTCAAAGGTTTCTTTTTAGATTAAGACCCTGCGTCAACCTTTTTTAATGTCTCTTGTTGTTCACATCCTCTGGATACTCAATACAACCGAGAAGGATGCCGACGTATTGGCATGTGGCCACATCAAGATATTGCACCTACCCGAACACCCGAGGTTTATTATTCAGGGCATTGTTCAGCCCGGCATATGTTATAAAGACTGAATGCCTTAGGGAGTGTTCGGCGTCGCGAGTTTGGCCTTATATGCATCAGCTCTGAATCATGTCTTTGGTCAAATGTTGGGTTTGCCCGGCTCCCATGTTTTGGTACCTTACATTCCGCTATATCGGCTAAGGTGGCACTTGGAGAACTACTGCGATTGTGCCCTGGTTCATCCGGATGAGCACCTTAGTAGAGAAAGCCGAAAACTGACTGTCATGATATAGCGCGAGACTGGTCAACCACTCGATGACTCAGCGGGATTCCTCCGCATTAACGAAGGGCCGTTTCCCGGTCATGTATGTACGTGCCCCGTATTCGGACGAGCGCAGAAGTACCAGGGGCTATATAGTAGCCCCACCATCAAACTCCTATGGCTAAGTGAAAGTGTTAAAGCAATATAGTCCGATTGCCTCGTTCGCTGCGCTACCACCTCCTTAATGGACCAAGACGTTAGATCAAGTGTGAATACGCGTTTTTTGCGAACACCCCCGCATTATATGCGTGGGGGCGGAAGCCGACGACTGCAAACTTTTAGGTTATATACATATATACATAAACGGCCGCACAGGAGGCATCATAATACTTTTTCAGGCAAAAGTATAAACACAGCCTTGACAACTCAATAAAACATTGTTCTTACAATGGGAGTACATGTCACTAGAACATAATATTCTTCGAGCACTGAGCCTCTATGGAACGAGCGCCTTCAAGAACTTCTTCAAAGTAGTGCTCGGCAGCCACTCGGCCCACGGCCGATCCCTGTGTTGCAACAGTGATGGCCTCTATCTCTGCCCAGTATGTCTTGACATGGGCAAAGGCCATCCGCGCACCCTCTATGCACGCCAACCTCTTCATAGCGTCAATGTGCGACACAGCACCAAGGAATTGTTGCACTAAACTAAAGTAACTATTCAACCTTGGCCCTCCCGGCCACAAATGATCCACAACAGACCTCATGGCAAGTCCGGACAACATATGGAGCTCGGCCCACTCGGCCATTCGCTCATTCAACAGCAGCGGACGCACTGGAGCATGGAACTATGACCAGAACAACTTTTCCACTTCGCGATCTTTTTGATCCTTGAAGTACTCGGCCGCATCAGCAGCACTTGCCGCCAAATCAACGTAGGCGTCCGCTGAACTCCATAGTTGGTCAAGAGGAGCATACTTCGGATCTCCAAACTTAGTCCGCAACAAGAAGGGCTTCCCAGCCACAATATCTGCAGCTTGATGCAACTCCTCCTTCGTCGCTCTGATTTTAGAGCGAGCTTCCTTGGCTGCTACCATGGCCTTTTCCAGGTTCGTTGCCCTCGCCCGGCTTTCTTTATCAAGAAGCTGGTAACGGTCAGCGGCATCTTTCAACTCAATGGCCATCTTGGCTATCCTTTCCTTGCTCTGGCGATGGGCGGACTGTTCGGCCCTCAGCTCTTCGACCCCCTTTAGAGCGGCTGCATCGCTATTCCTTGCTTGTTCCTTGGCTCGGGCAAGCTCTGCCCGAAGGGTCTCCACGGTGGCAGTTCCATCTGTAGTCACAACATATTAAAGATACTAGCATCATGCCCCTCTTACTTTGCGTTGATCACCAGAGAAATCACTTACCCTATGCCTCGTCAAGCCGCTTGGTGACAAGCACGATGTCGGCATCTGCCGCATCAAGTTGCCGCTTTAGCTCAGCAAACCCATCAGTCCGGCTAGCCACCGGTGCTTCATCCACCTGCACATAGAGGCGGTCTGGTTATTACCAGGGACTATGATCCTCTGTTTGCCACCATTTTCGGCGACAACCAAAGTCTCAGGGGCTACTATCTGCATAGGGCACACCTAATGTGTGCGGTACTGTCAAAATCATACACTATGTCACGTACCTCAAAGCCTTTCAGCAGACTCATAAAAGCTTCATGCAATCCGCTTTCAGCAGATGAAATCCTTTCAACTACCGTACTCATTAGCGTACGATGCGCTTCCAAGATGGCCGCTTGCTCGAGAAGATCCTTCAGTGCGCCCGACCGCACACTATACGGTTCCGGACTATTTCTATTGCTCTCTTTAGGAGCCGAATACTGAGGACTCCGGGTGGCCAAGGGATTACCCCTTGGCCTTGGCGGATCAGGAGAAACCCTCCGCGACGACACTTCTGGGTCGCCCGCCTCATAAGGCGGGGTGGCAGGGGGAGGTGTTTCGCTCTCCATCATCTCCGTAAGAAGATCCCCCGAAGACGAACTCTGTCGAGAAGGTCTACGATCCGAACTACAATGTATAAGCTTCAGTTATTGTCTTCAGAAGTAAGGTAGGATATTTTCACTATTAAATACTTTTTGATTACTTACAGCTCTGTAGAGGGCTGATTCCCTTGCGGACACTGTGCGGCAAGGATACCCCCCGGGGCAGGACCCTCTGGCGAAGGTTTCTTCCCTCGTTTGGAAACCTCTGTTTCCGGATCTTCGGAGGTGGTCCTCTTCCTTCCCCGGGGAGAGGGGATGTCAGATTCTTCTCCCTGATTGTCCTCCTTCGCGGAGGTGCTCCTTCCCCCGGTTGGGATGAGTAGTGAGTGAGGCTCACTTCCGGCCTCTTTATTCCCCCCTTCATCTTCCTTCGAGGGCACCTGATGAGGCGTCGGCTCCAGCTTTCTGTCTAGTACTAGATTGGCCAAGCCCTCGGGAAGGGGGGCCGGACACCTGATCATATTCGCCTATGTTATCCAGTCCTGGGCAAAGACCGACTTTTCAGCATGATGTTGTGATAAATAAGAGAAACAGTGTGTTCGGCCATGGGATTACTTACTTGGGTATCCGGGCGATTACAGCTCAGACCCGCATCCTCGGTGGTGTCCGGACACTTTATTTGTGATTCGAATAACAACTTGTACATCTCCTCGAGCGTCATGCCGAGGAAGTGTTCAATGATTCGCGGTCCCTCCGGGTTGAACTCCCACAAACGGAGAGGTCTACATTTGCAAGGCGGGACCTAGCGAACTAGCATGACCTGCATCACCGTGACCAGGTGGACGTCTCTCTCAGTGAGATCTCGGATGCGACTCTGCAATATCGGCACATCCTTTACTGGACCCCAGTTTAGCCCCTCGCTGATCCATGACTTCAGTTGTGGTGGGGAGCCTGACCGAAAGGCAGGGATGGCTGCCCACCTGGCACTTTGGGGAGCTGTGATATAAAACCACTCCCGCTGCCACAAACTGTATACCTCTAGGAAGGAACCCTATGGCCATGGAGCATTAGCGCTTTTGCTTATTACGGCACCTCCACACTCTACGTGCCGCCCCTCAATCATCTTCGGCTTCACGTTGAAGGTCTTGAGCCATAGGCCAAAGTGAGTGGTAATGTGGAGGAAGGCCTCACATACGACGATGAATGACGAGATGTGAAGGAGGGAATCCGGGGCCAGATCGTGGAAATCCAGCCCATAGTAGAACATGAGTCCCCTAACAAAGGGATCCAGAGCGGGGCCTAGTCCTCGGAGGAAGTGAGAGACGAACACAACACTCTCGTTGGGTTCGGGAGTGGGGATGACCTGCCCTCGGGCACGCAGCCTGTGCTTAATTTCGGCGGTCAGATATCTGGCCTCTCTCAGCTTCTTGATGTCCTCCTCTGTGACAGAGGAAGGCATCCACTAACCTTGGAGGTTGGATCCGGACATGGTTGAAGGTCCGAAGCGCCTGACTTGAGCCTGGGGTGTTGGAACTCGAGGTGGGGAAGGATTCAATTGAGCGCGAGAGGAAAAAGGGACATGTCTTGGCCTCTTTATAAAAAGGGTGAATATCAAGCGTCCTCCTCGCGGCCATTTTGGGGCTCGCCTAAAATCGAGGAGTCATACTGACGGGCACGAGTGGGATACCCACGTCCGTATTGATGAGAATCCCGTAATAAGGGGGACACGATCTCTGCTTTGACAAGATGTGTCAAGAAAACCGCCTCGCGATATGCGCGGTTCTGGTTGAGAAAAATGGTTCGAATAATGACCGGGCCATGACGTAACGTCGTGCTATCTAAACACGTCAGCAGATTAGATTTGTGGAAATATTATTCTCTCTACGATGGTATGTGGAAATTATTTTGCAGAACCGGACACTATTCTGGTGTTCAAAATCTTCTATGGAGTATTCGGAGGAGGAACGCGCCTTGCAATGTCGAAGACAATACTGCGCGTCGGACACATCGCATTGAAGCCTAGTTCAGGGGCTACTGAGAGAGTCCTGGATTAGGGGGTCTCCGAACAGCCGGATTATATCCTTTGGCCAGACTGTTGGACTATGAAGATAAAAGATTGAAGACTTCGTCCAATGTCCGGATGGGACTCTCCTTGGCGTGGAAGGCAAGCTAGGCAATACGGATATGTAGATCTCCTCCCTTGTAACCGACTCTGTGTAACCCTAGCCCCCTCGGGTGTCTATATAAATCGGAGGGTTTAGTCCGTAGGACAACGGAAAATCATACCATAGGCTAGCTTCTAGGGTTTAGCCTCTACGATCTCGTGGTAGATCAACTCTTGTAATACTCATATCATCAAGAACAATCAAGCAGGGCGTAGGGTACACTACAAAAAAAAGACACATCCATGACATTTTGGGCCGAACAAAAAAAAATTCTGTCATACATATGACACTTCTATGACGATAATTGTGACAAAACCCGGTATCATCATAGATGTGGTGGGCTCCTACTTCTATGACAAAAAATCATGATAGAAAATGGGCTTTTCATCCTGGGTGGGACGGAGACACAGCTGCATGACATTCTTTGGGGCGTCCATGACGGAAAAAACGTGGTAGAAGCGAGGGGGAGGAAAATTTCGGGGAGTTCCCGGTTATGGTGGGAGGTCGGGGGCCGAGCGATGCATGTTTCTCTCGTACACGTACGCGCGTGTGTGCGAGGCATTGGCTCTAACTGAACCCGAGCAAGGCGTTGGGCTCTAACTAAACCCGAGCGATTGCACTGCAGGCTACGCGTTACTGAACCCGAGCGATCGATCGATGTCTGTTAACTGAACCCGACCGAGCGATTCCTCCGCTACTGCTGCTAACTGAAGCCGATCGATGCTGCCTTTGGGATGAACAGTGAGTGTTGCGGGGGGTTTGGATGAACAGTGAGCGGTGGCGTTGCCTCTGGATGAACAGGACCCCGTGGTGTGGTGGAGGGCTGGATGAACAGTAGACGATGGAGGGGTGCCCATGGAGGAGTGGTTGAACAGGACCCCGTGGTGTGGAGGGCTGGATGAACAGTAGACTATGGAGGGGTGCTCGTGGAGGGGTGGTTGAACAGTAGCCGATGGAGTAGCGCGCGGTGGAGGCTGGATGAACAGGAGCCCGTGGAGGCTGGAGGAGGTCGACGGTGGAGATGAACAGTATCCCGTGGAGTCCCGTTTTGTGGTACGCCACACCCCTCCCGATGAACAGGACCCCCGTTTTGACCGTAGCGCTCCAACACAAGTCCGTTTCGTCCGTTTTGCGGTACGCCACACCCCTCCCGATGAACAGGACCCCCGTTTCGACCGTATGAGGTCCGTTTCATCCGTTTTGCAGTACGCCACAGCCCTCCCGATCAACAGGACCCCCGTTTCGACCGTAGGAGGTCCATTTCCTCCGTTTTGCGGTATGCCAAACCCCTCCCGATCAACAGGACCCCGTTCAGGCCTCGTTTCCATCGCCTATTCCGTCTAAGCCCTCCCGATGAACACGACCACGCATTTCGTTCCGACCCAGCCGGTTGGCTCCCACGCATTCCGTTGCCTCCTGATGAACACGACGCATTCCGTTGCCTCCTCATGAACACGACGCATTCCGTTGCCTCCCCATGAACACGACGACGACGTTGTTTCTCCGTTCTGACCCAGCCATATACACGAGCCCTGGCCGTATGTATGTGCGAGTAGGTGTTCGAGACCCCGCCCGTATGTACACATACGTGGTCGTATTTTTCTTTCTTGCACCCTGGCCATTGTACGTACGTGTACATGCTATGTGCGTGCCTCTACTACGACACGTACGCGCCTCTACTACGACACGTGTGCGCCTCTACATCCACCAGTATATATGTACGTACACGTTCGCGACCAGAATGACAATGCTACGTACGCTTCGACCAGGTGGGTCCCGACTGTCAGGCACTTCCTTGCGTGCGAAGATGTAGCTGGTGGGTCCCAGCAGTCAGGGGGGCGAATCGCTTTTTTTGCCTGGACGCACTTCCTTGCGTGCGAAGATGTAGCTGGTGGGTTCCTGCAGTCAGGGGCAAACATTTTTTTCACAAAATACGGTGGCCCGTCCGGTGGGTCCCCACTGTCAGGTGGAGGAATAATTATTTTGCACGTAATAAGGAGGCACTTCCTTGCTACAGCCGTAGACCCAGCTGTCAACCTCTCCACGTATAGTCCACGTCCGATGGAAGCCGTTCCTTGACCACGTTGACCACGTCGCGCTGAGAGAACCAGGGCGGTGGACGACGGCAAGGCCTAGGAAAGGGACGACGCGGAGCTGGGGAAGACGCGGTAGTGGATGCCCATGCGTAGAGGAGTACGAGGGTTCACTGGTTCGCTGCGGTGTGAGGCTGCCATCACCGCAGAATAACAGGGGGTGTGGGTGAGTAGAGGGATGGCCTGGCCAGCAATGGGAGTAGTAGGGGGCGGTGAGGCCTCCGTCGCATCGCAGCCGGCCATGGGAGGCAGGAGCACGAGGCACGACCGGCGCTGGTTTGGGCGGCTGGAGCAAGAAGACCAGAGGTTGAAGAAGCACTACGGCCGTTGGATGGACATCGTACGATCACTGGAGCTAGAATCGTGCATATTGACTAAGTTGGCAAAGACCTCCGTCCCCGTCAACTTAGTAGGCCCACAAGTCAGCCTGCCACTATACTGGGTCCCAGCTAACAGGGGGAGTATTCATTTTTTGTGCATAATAAGGAGGCACTTCCTTGCGTGCGAAGATATAGCTGGTGGGTCCGAGCTGCCAGCGGCGGTAATGTTTTCTTCACGAAATACAGAGGCCCTTTCGGTGGGTCCCTGATGTCAGGTGGAGGAATTATTATTTTGCGTGTAATAAGGAGGCATTTCCTTGCGTGCGGCCGTGGACCCAGCTGTCGGCCTCTCCATGTACAGTCCCCTTCAGATGCATGTCAGTCGTTGACCACGTTGATCAGGCCGCGCCAAGAGCACCAGGGCGGTGGACGACGGCGAGGCCTAGGAAGGAAACGACACGGGGGCAGGGAAGACTCGGCAGTTGTTTCCCACGCGGAGGGGAGTACGACTGTACGAGGGTTTACTGGTTCGTCTGCCGTCGCCAGAGAATAACAGTAGGTGTGGGTGAGTAGAGGGATGGCTAGGCCAGCAATGGGAGTACGGTGGGGCGGTGAGGCATGCGCGGCAGCAGAGCTGACCGCGGGGAGGAGGGAGCAGGCAGTCCCGCCGGCGCTTGTTTGAGCGGCTGGAGCGGGAAGAGCAGAGATTAAAGAAGCACGACGGCCGTTGGATGGCTATCCAACAGTCACTGCTTGTGTGTCAACCTTTTTTTTAGGAAAGCCTCAAATCTGTGGAAAATAGCATACATCCCATCTGCCATTATTTCTAATAATTTATAGCCCATTTGCTAATTATTAAGGTTTTTTTGGAGCCCATATTCTTTTTGTTAGCATTACAGCCCATATTGTGGCCACGGTTAAAAAATTATATGAAATTTTGCATATTTCGGTGCGGTCCGAACTGTTTTTAATCCCAAAATTTCGACTCACATTCAAACTGATTTTAAAAATAAATGTATATCAATATAAAATCCAACAAATTCTCCACGCATAAAAATTAATGTAATTTAAAATCTCCAAATGAAAAAAAAGATATTCGAAACTAATTGCCGGTTTGATGTGTTTTAAAAATGTACATCCCATTTCTCATTACTGATTGGCCATTTTTCGGCTAGCCGAATGAAAGCTTTCCTCGTCTTGAAAGATTTGCAGCCCAACAGGCCTGACAAAGCGACTTACTTGGCAAATCACAAAAAAACTGGGCTGTGGCCGTGGACCCAGCTGTCAGCCTCTCCACGTACAGTACTCTTCCGATGGAATGTCGTTGACCACGTTGACCACGCCACGCTGAGGGCACCAAGGCGGTGGACGACGGCGAGGCCTAGGAAGGGGATGACGCGGAGCCGGGGAAGACGCGGCAGTGGATGCCCACGCGGAGAGGAGTACGAGTGTTCACTGGTTCAGCTGCGGTGTAAGGTTGCCGTCGCCGCAGGGCCTGGCTAGCGGTGGGACTAGTAGGGGGCGATGAGGCCTCAACAGTAGCACAGTCGGCCACTGGAGGCAGGAGCAGGTGGTCTCCCCGGTGCTAGTTTGGGCGGCTGGTGCAGGAAGAGCAGCGATTGAAGAAGCAACAGAACCATTCGATTCAAATCCAACGGTTACTGCTGCTAGAATCGTTTGTTGACTAAGTTGACAAGCCCTGCGTACGCGTTAACTTAGTAGGCCCACAGGTCAGCCTCCCAACCGGTGCGCCCCAGATGTTAGTGCGAGGAATAACTTTTTCGCGTAATAAGGAGGCAGTTGATTGCATGCGGCCAGGCCACCGGAGGGAGTAGGGTGGGCAGGGAAAGCCTGCGCGGCATCACAGCGGGCCACAAGAGGAGGGAGAAGGCAGTCCCGCCGATGCTAGTTTAGGTGACTGGAGCAGGAAGATCAGAGATTGAAGAAGCACGTCGGCCGTTGGATGGACATCCAACAGTCACTGCTGCTAGAATCGTGTGTTCACTGATAAAGCCTTGCGTAAACAAGTCAGCCTCGAAATCTGTGGCGTGTACAGCCCATTTGCTATTATTTTTATATTTTTTAATCATTTTCTAATTCATATGGAATTTATTGCAGCCCGTTTTCCATTTTTAGAATTGCTGGCCATTTTCTGGTCAGTACCAGGGTCAAAAAATTAACTAAATATGTGGGAAATTTTGAAAAATCGCAAATTTTTGCTGGGGAACGAAATATTCTTAATCCAAAAATTAATAGCCATACTAAAAAATTAAAAATAAATTAGTACTATGTCATGTTAAATCCAATGAAATACGTATAAGATATCAGTGAAGAACAAAAACAAAAAAAGAAACTTATATCCCTTTTGCTATAATTTTTTTGGAATTTTCAACCCCTTTTGATATTACTTTTAACAGACATTGACCATACTCTTAAGCCAGGCCGGAATGCATCCCTCCTCGTCTTGAAAGATTTGCAACCCAGTAATTCGGAGAAAATAAATAGGCCTAGCTTGGGTATTCTTCAAAAAGAAAATACTGGGCTACCTATTTTCCCAAAGAACTGGTGCATGAGCATTTAGCTTTATTTATTTATTTATTTACTTATTTATGTTTAGGGGACCATGAGCATGTACCTGGGCTGGATTCATGTGAGAGCCTCCCTTCCAGTTAATTATGGGCTTCTCTATTGGGCCTTCATCAGTGGGCTGCATGTTATCAACAAGTGGAAAATGTGTTCCATATGAAAAATAGTATGCGCTGCGTACGGTACGGGGCACTAAAGGATCGAACCGTGCAACGACTTCTAAAACATTGTGTTCATCATTCTAACATCACATTTATTCAACCAACAAATGAAATATACTACTGATTGTACATTGAAAACAGCAGCAGCAACCAGGGCTGGGGTGCAACAGAAGCAGTAAGCAGGCCAGAAGAGTGAAGATGCAGCTCTCTCTTCCAAACCAAACATCAGCCATCTTTACAAAAGGGCTACAAAAAAGAACAAGTGTATGCATCAAACTAAATAAAGATCCTACTACACCAAGTGTACGCATCTAACTAACTGGCTCAGTTAGACGTTACTATTTATTAAGCTGTGGAGATTGGCTGACGGCTTGAACCAGATGGGTGCCTGACGAGGGAAACTCCAGCCAGTAGGTCGAAGTCTGATACTTGCGACCCTCTCTCCTACTTTGGGTTGCAGAGCGTGGCGGCACATATCAGGGTATGGTGCATGCAGAGACGCATGGTACGCTGTGTACACACAGTTTTGCCTGATGAACAAAACCGCGCTGCCATCATGATCCTTGCATGGTACTGAGATTGTCCACACGCGAAACAATGAGCTTGATTACCTCTATGGGGAGCAAATTCCATCCACTCTTTCGGTGGACGCTGCTCGGTTCTGCCATTGTTAGTGCTTGGGTTTCGGACGAGGGGGGAGGCGCCTTAGCGGGGATGGAAGATTGGACGAGATTATGTGCGGGCAAAGATGGAGAAGCGAATATGTGCTACGAGAAGTGGACAGGTGATGATGACTACAGCACGCCGCTTGACTTACGAGACACATACTAGCAGCGTAGGGTCATGTCGATGCTAGACAACTTGCTTGAGTGATCACAGTACTGGTACTCCCTGCAGTGCTATGCCCTAACTTGCTTGAGTAGAGTAGTAGAGTAGGACTCTGCTCTACTACTAGCACTGGAGGAGTAGTATAATCTAATCTAAAATAGTTACAAACTTCAATGCCCGAGTGTGGAACGACTACGAACCATGCTCAAAGACATGAAGGTGTCTCGTCCTCTTCCTCCCTCCCTCTCGCACCGCCCATGAAGGCGCCTCGCTGTATCTGCGCTCCATCTAACCTTGCCATCCAAACATATTTTTGGTTAGAGTTAGTTCAGAGCTAGTTCAATGTTAGAATCTAACTCTAACCTCTAACTGAGTTAGAGTATCCAAACAGGGCCCGTGTCTACATGGTGTTTGGACATGGGCGACAACCTCAACGCCAACGGTGCTGCTCCCGTTGCACCGTATGTGTTTCTGTTCTTCCTGTTCGAAATCATGGTAGAATTCATGTTTCTACTTTGTATCCTACTACTATGCTAGTCCACATGATTAGTTTCATCTCTGTTATAGCCGTCATGATTTATTTTGTGCTTATTCGGATTAAATCTCGTAGTAACTTGCTCATATATTCAACTGGCGCAACGTCCCCTACAGCCACTCCCATTTCATGGACGGCCTGGTCGATGCCTCCAAGGAGCCCTTCGTCCACTGCTATGAGTGCCCGATGCCGTTTTGTGGCTCACCGGCAGACATGGTGCATCACCTCACGGATGCATGCAGCGGTCACTGCTGGCCCTTGGCGGAGAACATCAAGTACGAGACGTGCTACCCGTTCACCATGCCGGAGTCTCTAGAGGATCACCGCCGCTTGCTAGTCTCGAAGGAGGACAGCAGCGTCTTCCTCTTGATCGTGGGCACCAGCGAGGCCCGTGCAGGCTGCCGCCCCATCTCTGTAATGTGCGTCAAGGGCGACGCCGCTGACACTGACACTGACACGAGGCCGATGTACGGGTGCGTGGTCAGTGTTACTACCCCTCCGGGTTGTGTGGGCGGCGACATCGGCCTCATCGAACGGACTTGGACTCTGGGGAGCTGGGACTATCCCGCCAATGTGGACTTGGAAAACCCATGGCATCCTTTACCCGCCGACGCAGTGCACGGGGACTCCAAGGAGGTTCACCTGGACATACGCATTATCAAGTTAAATTTTGATCATTAGTCTTCGCTCAATGTAATCCACTGTCTAAGCATGTGGAGACTTCCATGCAGGATCTTGCTCTATTGGAGTATCGCACATGAATAAAAGTGTATCCGTTTATGGTTTAGTCTAGAATCTTCCATGTATGAATTTTTACTACAGTACTGGTGAAAGACTTACGATGAACCATTTCTTACATCTCCTCTGCCCGCTTGCAAGTCATCCTGATTTAATCCCTCCGTCTAGGTGTATAAGGGCATGGTTAATATTACTTAATAGTATAGCCAACTATTGACTATAAGAAAGTGCCATGTCATCTGTAGCCAACATGTATAACAATCGATACTCAAAAACTAATTCTTACTAGTGTGTATGCATGTGCAATGCACGTCTTAATAGTATGGTGTGATTCCACCAAAAAAATACTTTGAAAAATGAAATCCGAGCAAAAAAAATATTGTTGATGCACACGAAATAGAGTTTAGAAATTTACTAATTGGTAGTACAAAATGCAACTACTGCCTGCGGTCATCCAGAAATTTTCGAAGAATTTGAAAAAAGTATGTGGTGGAACCCACAAATTGTTTACTTCAACTTTAGTTTCTCCTCCAGACCATCTCACATCGGCTCACAACCAACTCTTTTTTTACTCATCACAACCTGATAATTGCAGCATAGCAGAGGAGGCATAGGTCTTCTTTTCAGGAAGGTATGACACGATGCATCGATGGTTCCAGAACCAAGTAGATTCAGCTGCAGGCACTGTTCACTGCGAATCCCTCCAATATCAATCGTTAGATTTAGGAGATGAGTGGCTAGGATTGATGCTCTAGGTGCAATCCAGGACTCGTATACTATATAGTAGTAGTAGTAGTATAGATAGTATAGAAAAGATCATTTCTTGCAAAGCACAATAAGTGTTATTTCTTCACAAGTTTTGGATGCAGGTTGAACAGTTGAGCGCTTTTGTTTGCAAAAGATACCTTTTTATCTATTTCACCCGGATGTTTGTGAGCTCTAGAGATGAAATAATATCAGAAGAAACCTATCGGTACCCGTTACACATCAGATGACCCCCACATCCTTTGTCAAAATAAACAACTCCCCGATCAATGCATTTCACTCTTCGGTGCAACGCACGGGCACCTTACTACTATAGATTAGTACGACCAAAAATTGAACTAACATTATATATAGTACGATAAATGCTGATGCATGTCACCTAAAATTATATCATTCAAAACTATGTTCAAATACGAATCCAACGATATAGTTTTTGTTGACATGCACTAACATTTTGTCAGTTAAATCTTCAGTCAAATTCAATGGGGGACTAATAAACCACGACCGATGTAGTACAAGTGTAGAGGGCGGCGCTGCACGGGAGTCTCACCTCTCACCCCGCTCATGGCGCGGCAGTAAAGCCGTCATATCACAAAACCCAACTACTCCCAGTAATAAGTGGCCTGGTAAAATAAACGGACAGGCAACCATCACATCCCTCCGTCTTTTTGCATTTCATCTCTCTGCATTTACTTTCTCCGGTTCATCTCGCACACTCGATCCCTAGCTACTACTCCTAGGGCCAGTTCTTTTGGCGGCTTCCCTAGCTTTTCCCACAAGACTAGTCACAGTGGAGAGTAACAATAAGGCACCTCACTCATTTATTTGGGCTTCTAAACTACTACCACGTCCCGGTTTATTCCTCACCATTGTAATTTGTGCTAAATTTTGACCAAAGATTTAACTGGTTTATTCCTCACCATTGTAATCCCTCCGTCTAGGTGTGTAAGTCATCTTACGAAAACCAAATAATCCCAAAACACTTAGGTGTGGTGCATTAACTTCTACCTCGTTTCTTGTTTCTTGACATATCAACCAATAAGAGATAAAGAGTGTGCATGCTTTTAATGACTTGATATATCAAACACGACATGCAGTGGTTAGTTCATTGCATGCAATACTATTAATTAGCAAATAAACATTAATGTTTCTCGTTTTCTCCTCCTCCTTGGTCACGGTGCACAGCCTAAGAGCAAGTACAATAGAGACTAGTCAGCAGGCTATAGCATCTTCCACATCAGCAAAATCATAGCTGGAGGAGAGAGAAGTGAGAAGAAAGGACCAAGCGGGCGCTTCGCGAGTCGCCGGGCGATAGCACAAGCAACGAGGAAAAGGAGCCTGCATGCAGCCCATGCGAGCGCTACGGCAGGCGTTCAGCTCCCCCGGCCAATCCTGTCACTTTCCTTTGCCTAGCACAGCATGCATGCATTAAATGTATAGCCAACACTACAACCATTCTACTGTATGAACTTTTTCAAATATAGGCTACAGGTGACATGGCTCTACTATAGAGCCGGCAGCAGGCTTTACTATTAACCTTGCTCTAAGATGACTTACTCACCTAGACAGATGGAGTAGTGCATGTGACATGCACTAACATTTCATTACTTAAATTTATGATCAAAATTTGACACAGATTACAATGGGGACCAATAAACCAGGACGGAGGTAGTAGTTATGGGATTACTAATCTAGAAGCCTAAAAGAACTGGCCCCTGGTACTCCTACTAGTAGTAGTACTCAAGTTGGAATTCCAATTGCACGGCACAACTTGTTAGGCAAAAAATTCGATACAGGGTGTAGGAAGCGGTTTGGGAATTTGCATGCCTTTCCAACCAGTGAGATACTTCGTACAAAGTACGACAGAGAAATAACCACAGAGAAGGAAGCTAAAAGTAAACAATCAAACGAGCATTTTTGCATTTGTTTTGCATTGAATCGTTTCACAAGCTTGACTAGTGATGTTTTTCTACTTTTACAAAAACCGCATCGTAATGTTAAAACGTGCATTTGCACGTACATAAGTAATAGTAGTACTCCCTCCGTCTAGGTGTATAAGTCTTCCCTCCTTCTTGGTCACGGTGCACAACCAAAGATGACTTATTGACCTGGACGGAGGGAGTAGCACAGTCTACAAGCATATATCGGGAGAGACGTGTAGTGCGATAGTATATAGTAAAGTTTATGCTATATGCACGTACTTGCAGAATGAGTACGAATACACAAGGTTTCCAAACTTTCCCTTTTACATACTTAATTAAGGACGCTAAAAATTCCTGAACATTCGGGATTTATCATTTGCGTCCCAAAACTAATGAGATCGACTTACGAAACAAAAATTATACTCCTCCTAAAAGCCATGGCGCTCGCATGAGCGCCTGCGGCGCACCATGAGTGCCCTGGTGCGCGGTCATTTCCTAGCGCGCCGACACAACGCCTCTTCCTCAGCCTCGCAACTCGCGAGGTCCTGACTGGCGGCTTGCCGGCGGGCGAGCGCGATCTCACCGGTGTGGTGATCCGGCGCCAACAGGTACTCCTCCTCGCTGGAAGCGTGCACCCGGTCCACGTACCGCCAAGCGTAGATGAGGCGCTTGGGCCCAACTGCACTCAGGGCGTCGGCATGGGCGTCCTCCGCCACCCTCACGGCCCTCGCACGAGCCTTCTGCCAAAGAGACAATTGCCTGACTCTCTCGGACGCGACATAGGCCTCCCAGGCAGCTTGTTCCATGGTGCTCTTCTCTTCCTCGGCCTTCTTCTCTGCCTCTATTTTGGCGCGCTCTGCTGGAGGCAAAGCCTCCCACAAGGCGACATCCATTTCTTTCCAAAGCTCCTCAAGGCTGGGGGGGGCTCGGCGGGCGGTGCGGCATTCTCCTCGTAGCGGGGAGCCGACGCGTCCTCGAGCACGCGTGCTGGCGAGATTGGGAACACCGGCGCGTCGCGGCGAGGAGCGGAACACCGACGCGTCCTCCTCGACTAGTGGCGGCGAGGAACAGAACGGCGACGCGTCACGTCGCGGCGAGGAGCGGAACACCGACGCGTCCTCCTCGACTAGTGGCTGCGAGGAACGGAACGGCGATGCGTCGCGTAGCGGCGAGGAGCAGAACACCGATGCGTCCTCCTCGACTAGTGGCAGCGAGGAACGGAACGGCGACGCGTGACCGTCCGCGCGATGCAGCGAGGGGCTCCTAGGGCTTGGGAGGGGTGATGCCATGGTGGTCGACGTGAGAGGGAGGGGGAGGAGATAGCGATGAACGTGAACATGAGGGGGAGGAGATAGCGATGTCGTGGGAGGCGCAGTATTTATAGCGAGCAATGTACACCTACGTAAGATATGGACTGAGCTGCACTGACTTAACTGCAGGTCCAGTTGCATCACTGACATGTGGGCCAGACCCCTATTGGGCCCATATGTCAGTGACCCAATGCACCTGTAGTTAAGTAACAACTACGTGGGCATATTTGTTGGAGTAAATTACGAGCGAGCGAAGGGGTGGAAATATTGCTGGTCACAACGGATTGGACGAGCGTGGGGGGAGGAGAGTCTTGCATGCAGATTTTTTAACACGGGGTGGAGTGGTGGGACCACCGGAGGGAGAAGGAGAGTTTGGCAGGCATATTGTTTCCACATATGGAGAGGAAAATATTTGGAGACGAATGGGCTTCCTGCAGGTATGGGGAACGATGCATAATAAGTCATCTTGCATGTTGGGCTAGGTATAGTCTCAAGTCATTAAAAACATACACGCCCCACACATGTTCATATTTCAAGGTGCACTAAATTATTGCATGCGATGATTAAGGCTGGCCATAATGGTGGTATCTTAGCTAGTATCATGCACACGGGAATAGCAAACATGCTGATGTGGCAAAGAATTAAAGAAGAGAGGGGGTTAGAGGGGGGTTAGAGTAACTAGTGTTCATGCATGCATCTCGTTTTCCATTCACATTTTACAAGTAAAATTCATGGACAAACTTTGACCCAAAGTACGATGGGGACTAGTAAACCAGAATGGAGGTAGTAGCTTTTTTTAATCAAAGAAGGGTTTCCCCTTCCAATTTTCATTACTGAAAACCAGTATCTAAATCTAAACCATAGTATTTGCCCTAGAACTACCAGGTTCAACATCTCACAACATAAACCCATACAACCTCCATCGCAAAAAACCATACAACCATACGCCAAGGAGGTACGTAGTACTATGAATTCCATTTTCGCTCCATACAATCGTTCTAAAACTACTTACTACTTATAACGCGCCATTGAAAATCGGAACTCTTAACCCCGCTAAAAACGATATTTTAAACATGGCTACTCGATCTGTGGCAACTGGCGAGCCACCGCGCTCCAAGTCGTTCATCTGTGGTCCCGATCATCAACTCCTACGGATCAAATTATCATGTGAGCTGACTATTCCTACAAAGGTGCTCCACCACTTACCCGGTACCCGCGAATGCAGCAATCGTGCACCTAGGGTTTTAGGGTTTATTTGTTAATGTCGCCTTTACGTAACACTCCTGTGTGCGAGACAGCGAGAGGCCGACTGCGTGCATGCGCCTCTTCTCTTCGTATATGTACTCCACCGTTTGTCTGGTGTCCAAAAAATTATAATAACTACTAGCAATGTGCCAATGCGTTGCCACACGATCAAAGTAGATTAATACATATTCACCGATTTGATAGAAAAAAAAGTCTAGTTTTGAAATACGTATATCACTAAAAATATGTTACGTTTCACTCAAAATATATTCCTTTGGTGGTTTTGATGAGATAAGGGAGGAATGTTGTTGGTTTCAAGATTCGAGAAGTGGTATATGTCTAATTTCTACTCTTACTAGCAAGATGCCCGTGCGTTGCATGGAACATCAAGATCTTGTGGGAGAAAAGGATGAACGAGGGAAGGCCTTATCTGCAAATGTGGTGAAGAGTGCGGGTAAATTGCCATATTTTCCTTCCTATCTGTTAGATATAAATCAGACGACCTACATTGCAGGATGGCAGGCCCACCATCATCACCAACTATATTTTTTCTCCCTACTCTTATAAAAAGCATTGTCGGTGATGATCGTGTGCCTGTCATCCTGCAATATAGGTCGTCCGGTCTACATCTTACGGATGGGAAGGAAACTATGGCAATTTTGCAAAAAGATACCCACACCCCTCTCCACATTTGCAAATAAGGCCTTCCCTCGTTCATCCTTTTCCCCCACAAGATAAACTACTCATACAAATGCATCTTGATGTTCCGTGCAACGCATGGGCATCTTGCTAGTTGTTGCAAAAAGCCCATGTGTGTGTGAGAGAGAGGGAGAGTGGAGGAGGACGGAATGCATGTGTGACAAAGACATAGGGAGTGCGTGTGCGATAGGTATCAGCTTAAAATGAGGCGATAGTGTGTGTGCACGATCGAGAGGGCATTTCTCAAGAAGGGAAGAAAAATCTACATAGATACAAGGAGCGGGAGAGAGACATGTATGTGATGGTGGAAGCACGAGTGTGCGGGTGTATAAACCTATCTAGAGGCTAGCTAGTCGATAAATGTTTGTGAGAGAAATACGAGTCGGGGTGCGAAAGCGAGAGTTTTGTGTGTGAGAGAGTGAGACGGTAGTCGGGAAGGGGAGTGGAAGCAGGAGTTGTGTGTGTGTCTGTGTGAGAGAGAGAGGAGACGGTAGTCGGGGTTGTCTGATCGGTAAACAAATGAATAATGTCAGTATGGGATGGAGACGAAAAGGAGACCGCAACAAATGTTCTATCTACAGGAGGGAGAGAGAGAGAGAGTAATTTTAGTGGTATGAGTCATATGTAGAGACATATAGGGTGTGTGAGAGACTCCCATAGAGAGAAAGACAAAGTGAAAGACGAGTGGAGACTGTGTGTGTGGCGGTGAAAAAGAAAGCTTGGGTATCGAGTGATACCAGAGAATAGTAGAGACATGAGAGATAATGAAAATTGTGTAATGTATAATGATAGGGAGAGTGTGACACTTCTCAAGGGAGACATCGAGAGACCATGTTTGCGAGGATAGGAGAAACATGAAGTGAGCGTGCGGGTGAGCTGGAGAAAAGAGAGTGATAGCTACCTGAAGGAGCATGCATGCGAGAGAGATGGGCGTGAAAGGAGTGAACAAAAAAGGGATTCAAATATTTGAATTCGAGATGCTGATACATGTAATCCATACTCGAACCAAAATTGATCTATCAAACATGCATACTCATATGAATTCACGCACATCTATGTTATTTAATATGTAGATATTACTGATCCATACATTTTAGTAGAACATAATTTGGTTAAAAAATCGAATTCAACCTTAAGATTTCGAGATTGTTGTATTTGTAAATCATATTATACATATAAAGGAGCAGAATTCTTTGTTGTGCTTTTGAAAGTATATATAAGAAAATGATGTATATAGAATGTAATTCCAATTGAAAATGGATCCCGCCCGGAAAAAAATAGAATAAAAACGGGATTCGAATTGAGTTGGCACGGCAAACGTGCACTCTGCAAAATTTGAATGAAGCGGGGAAAGTCGCAGTAACCGCCCGAAACCAAAATTTGCGACGTAACCGCCTCTCACCCGGATTCATATACGGTGGGCGCCAAAACACAGTGTGTCCTCGGCCAAAATCGACTCCCTCCCCGATTCATATTCATACACGATGGGCGCCAAAAACAAACTCTAGTCGGCAAATATTCGGTGTATGCGAGATTACCGTCCTATCCCCAACCGACTAATGTTGTTGTGATGTAGTAGAAATTTGAAACGGGGGCTAAGTTTGTAAATTTCCTCGCATTTGAGACAAGCGCGCCCTGAATACATGGTCCCCCCTTCCTCTCTACCTCCCTTTTCCCCATTCGTACTCCGTGGGCGCCAAAACACCCTCTCCACCCCACCCTCCTCCGTCCGCCGCCGTCCCCCACCCCACCCACCGCCGTCCTCCTCCACCATGCCGGAGCTGATACCCCGACGCCGCCGTCCATTACAAGAGATCGACCTCTCTCATCCACGGCTTCAGACCGGGATCTTTGCATCCCGTCCTCTCGCTTCATCCCCGCCGGCCTCCACCTTGTCGGCGCCGCTCCTACGACCAACTCGTCCACGGCGCCCCGCCGCCACCGTCTACCCTCCTAGATCTACTTCCACGCTGCCGACAGCCATCGCTACCGCAGCACCGTTCAATTCTCAGCAGATGCGTACACGGCGCCGCACCAGAGGTGGTACTCTTTCGTATCTGCTCAACTTATTTATCGCAGCAAGAAAATAGATCGCCACTGCTTTACTCTGATTTCTTGTCTTGGTTGCGAGGTTGCCTTTGTCCGGTTTGCACCTTCAGATCCGCCATGGCATGCTCAACACTATACTCCCAATGCTTATGGTTTTCCCCTTTTATATTCCACACTAATTAAATCACAGTAGACTAAATTTCAAAATTGGGTCAGTCGATTTTTCAGAGCTCGCCAGAGTTCACCGGTGCGATCGAAGGGGGTCGGGTGGTTGTGGGGCCTCGCTGAACGAAGAAAACTCGATGCAGGTGGGGGTTGGGCGGGGGTGGGGTGGGGGTGGGGGTGGCGGAGGAACACAGGCGGTGGGGGCCGGTGGTCCGGCCGGCGGCCCGTGCGGTGTTCTGTATGGGAAGAATCAGAGACGAGGAAGAAGAAGGGTTAGGAGACGTAGGATCCTCATCCAACCGCCTGAAATGGTCGAGAGACAGCTGGGAGTTGCATTCTTAATGCGCTCTGGTTCATCATGTGTGGGCACTGCGCAACCAACATTTTATTATCCAAAATCTGCTTCTTCTTCTTTACTATGTTCCTCTTCCATTCTTCTTTAACATGTACTCTCTCCGTTCCTAAATACAAGTCTTTGTATAGATTCCACCATGGAATAATATGGAGCAAAATGAGTGAATCTACACTCTAAAATGTATCTGGATACATCTGTATGTGATCCATAGTGGAAATCTCTACCAAGACTTATATTTTGGAACGGAGGGAGTATGATAGTAGTACAGTATGTTCCTTGTACTGAAGATGAGCAGGGACATTTGCAGTGTAGAGGTCTATACGGTCGGTTGTGATGGACACTTTGAGCCTCTTTGATTCGTAGGATCTTGTAAACATAGGAATAGGATTTGTAGTGGCCTGCCCACTTGAATCCTATAAGAATAGCAAGGAAATGCGGGGAGCTGTGTCGCCTTTGAGAGTTACACTGATATTAACAGTACCGCACCTTCACTTGAAGAGAGCTGGTATCCGAAGCCTTTCTAGCCGTACCGGCAATACTAGCACATATATTCCAGCAAGTTCCACTTTGCTGATTTTACTCTGATGCTTAAGGTTTTCCCGTTATATCTACACTATGATCTGTGTAGCTGCTTTGTGTCGCACTAGCAGCAGTCCACTCTTGAAGCTAAACACTGCAATGACTTACAAAATTGGCACCAAGGCATTGAGTGCCATTCTGGATGCAATGAAACTCATACGCTCCCCACCTGTTGATTCTTGTTCAGAATATGATCCTAATGACTATTCTAACCTCGAGGAGTCAAAGGCAGATGGCCTGTCCTATTCACCCATCAAGGTGCCTGTTCTAATTTGGCAATGTTTTATTGATTGCGGGTATCTTGCATATGTTGTCTTGCATTTCTTCTACTTTGTTGCACCGCCATCTGCTTAGTTTACTCATCATATATGTCGAGATGCCATGCCCATCCATTATCAATACATATTCCATCTGTCATCATACCATGTTTTTTCACTCAAATGTTGTTCTTGTGCATCAGACATCAAAAAGGAAGAGGGTGATTGCCGAACCTGAAGGAGCACCAGCAAAGTCCTTGAAAAATGTGGTGGTGCCGGAGAAATCAGACAGCACCCCACTTATATTGGTTGTACAACCAGTGACACAAAACGTAGGACCGACTCCAGCAGACTGTACCCATACTTCACTGGCCACACCACTAGCCCCACCACACAGGACCTGCACTCCAGCAAAAGGTATACCGATTTCATTTGCCATAGCACCAGCTGTACCACAAAAAATCCCACTCCAGCAAAAAGTACAGCAAGTCAATCGGCCGAAGACCTATCCCAACTGCAGAGACGGCCAATTCCTGCAGATTGGAACCCCATTCCATTTATTCCCAGTTTAAAAGACAATGCTTTCAATGTTGTTAGGGACTACGTGCATATATTCCCATCATGGGAAGATTATTGTGAAGACAAACACCATTTTCACATCTTCCTGTCCAACTTACGTGTAAGTGCTATTATTCATGGTTATTATTTTCCTGTTTTCTGCTGATTGAACACATCAATGATTTACATTACATTGTTGTAACTAGGCGAGGGTCAATCTGGATAGTCATGACGAGCAAAGCTTGCTTGTGCTTTTCAAGGAAGCATTGCAGCAGTATCGGTGTTACCTGAGGAAATCACACTTTGATGGCAAGTCTATAAACGAATTTCCGGTGAAGTCTCCTGTGCTAAATTTAGAAGACATTGAATGGAAAAACCTTGTTATGCACTGGTCTCGTTCCCAGGATGAGGTACTGTCTATGAAATCACATGACAATTTGAACTTCTACTTTTCCGCATGTGCCTTACGGATCTTTTTTGCAGGAAATCTGCTCGAAGAAGAATTCCGGTTTGACAAGAACGACAGGATATCGCAAATATGTTGCCCGCTGCTTTGCTCTTGTTAGTACCTGTTGTCCTGTATCACTGTACTTGCATACATACCTGGTTCATTATGTGATAGCAGTATGCATGATAGCTTGCTTATCAATTGTTCGCTCCAAATTATCTGATCTGTATGAATGGTTACATTAGTGTAGAATATATCCAATGCCAATGTTTTTTTAGCTCTGCATTGTTCTTGTAAGTACATGCTGTCCTTTATCAGTGTACTTATAATGACAGGTAGTTGTTCATGTACCATCACTCTGCAGCTTATTTTCCTTTGCCCTCCATTTTCTACACATCAGATCTATATTTACTCTTACCATAAGGTTGGTACTGAAGAAGTTTAGCTGTGCATTGCTCTTGGCTGTACCTTTTGCCTGTATCGCTGCACTTACATTTATAGCTACTTGGTTATGTAGCATCACTCTTCATCTTATCTTAAATATTCTCCATTTTTCGTATATTATCACATCTATATTTACTCTTAACAAAATGTAGAATAAAGGCAATGCTTTTGAAGAAGATTCTGTGGTAAACTTCTTGAATTGCCCCCCCCCATCAGCATGGACAAGGCCTTTATAGAGCCTGTCTTCACCAATAATGTAAGTTTGTCCATCTCAAGCCTTCAAACTTTGTTGTATATATTTGGTTAGGCATGACTGCAACAGCTGTTTATTTTTGGTGTTTGCATCAAATTGCTTGTTTAAAGTTTATTATGTAGTTCATAAACAAAAGTTTGTCCTTTCTCAATTTAAGTTTTCAGTTGTACAACCAAGTTCCTTCTTCATACCATGTAAATTAAACTATACAGAGCAAGTGATCTTCTTTTGCACTGCATGTATGCTTCTGTTCTTCATCCGTAATCCAGTGGTGTGGTGAACCTACCCACTACAGCACAATGTCATATTCTGCAATGTCTTAACTATGAACAATGTCATATCATTCTACTATTATTTAAACCGTCTCTTTATTTGCCAATCTGAAATGGTATAAATTGATAGCACACTAACCATTGATACTTATGAGTTCTTGATCTGTAATCCAGTGGTGTCATGAAGCTGCCAACTCCTTCATAATGTCATTTCCTGCCATGTCTTGACCTGAACAATACCATATTGTGTTAATGCAATTTTAAACTGTGTCACTTTATTCGTCAGTAAGAAATGTGATGAATTGTCAGCACTGATACTTTTATGTGCAAAACATGTCATATGTCTGCTTGTTTATCTTTCAGAGTGAGGAAGATATAAGTGTTGAACAAGCGCAGTCTCATCATCTTACTCAGTTGCTTGCGCTGCAGCTCCCCAGCAGGGCTAACCTTTCTTGAACTCTATTGAAGTGATGTCGGTTTTGTATATTATTTTGTCGGCGTGTTTATTTGCACTGGTGGCGACCTTTGATGCCCAGTGTATGTAATCTGTTGTCTGCTTGTGCTTTATTATCATAGTGGCGAACTTTGATGCCTAGTGGATGTAATATGCCGTAATTTCTTTATTGTAGAGTCTAGGTTTTTTCTTATTCACGATGCTGCAGTTATTTTACTGTATATATATCCTGTCTTCGCAGTAAACCGGCCAAAGCGTAAAATTACTATACATAATCGGGTCGTCATGCAATCACGATGTAGGTTGGGCCTGAAACGTGCCGAACAACTCATGGGCCGTCAGCAGCCCGAAATGAACCCTGGCCCATGATTGTGCGAATCAAATAACGGGCTTTTAACAGGCCAAAATTGTCTCGGTCCTTGTTTGGCCCAATCAGATATCGGTTGCGAGCCGGTCAGATGCAAACCGGGCCGTAGTTAGGCCCAACTATATGACGGGCTTTTAACAGGCCGAAATTAATATAGGGCCGAAATGTTAAATGGGCCCTTAACAGGCCAAAACTAATATCAGGCCGAATTACTAAGTGGGCCTTTAGCAAGTGGGCCCAAAAGCATAGTGTCCAGTTGATGGTCTGAATCTGATATGGGCCATAATTGAGCCAAAGCCTCTAAATGGGCCGGACCTGATCTGGGCCGTAATTTGGCCCAGAACGTGGTAGGCTTTTAATGGGCCGGATCTCATATGGGCCACTATTAGGCCCGGAGCATGGCAGGCCATTAATGGACTAGATCAAATATGGCCGGCATTTGGCCCAAAACATGGCAGCCAATTAATGGGCCGGTCTACTAGGGTCCTCAAAATCTTGTGGGCCTACAGCTGGGCCGGCCCATTAATGTCGGCGAAATCTCATGGGCCTTTAGCTGGGCCGGCCCATTATGATCCGCAAGAATCTTGTGGGCCTTTACCTGGGCCGACCCATTATGGCACACAAAAATCTTGTGGGCCTTTACCTGGGCCGACCCATTATGGCCCACAAAAATCTTGTGGGCCTTTAGCTGGGCCAGCCCATTATGGTTCGCAAAATCTCGTGGGCCTTTAGCTGGGCCGGCCCATTATGGTCCGCAAAATCTTGTAGGCCTTTAGTTGGGCCGGACCATTTAAACTTGATGGGCCGGTCCACGTGTTAACATATCATAGGCGCGTCTCGCCCATTGGATGAGTGACACCTGTGTCAACGCGGACCTGACACGTGTCTCCTCCAGCCAATGATGATTTTACACGTGGAAAATCCCCATTGGTCGAGGCTGTTAACAGGTTATCGGATCCAAAACCCGACCTGATAGCTTAACGGCGTTCCATTACGGTGGATGCCACGTGTCGGTCACCCTTGACGAAAGCACTTATGTGACGCGCGATTTATCGTCATGGAAGTGGACACTTCCGTGATGATAATTTTGGTAATGTCATGGAACACTTCTACGACAGCACAGGTATGGCTATCTTGATTCTGTCATAAAATCGTCATGGATGTACATGCATGACAAAAAAACGCGACCTACTGTGACAAACACGTATCATCATGGAAGTGTATTTTTTTTGTAGTGGTATTACCTCCTTCAAGAGGGCCTGAACCTGGGTAAACATCGTGTCCCTTGTCTCCTATTACCATCCGCCTTAGACGTATAGTTCGGGACCCCCTACCCGAGATCCGCCGGTTTTGACACCGACAAGATGGCTTATTTTTTTCCCATCGAAAGACTTCATATAGCAGAAGATGGCCATCGGAGGGCTACCAGGGGGCCCATGAGGTAGGGGCGCGCCCAGGGGGTAGGGCGCGCCCCCCACCCTCGTGGGCAGGGTGTGGCCCCCCTGGTGAACTTCTTCCACTGAGTATTTTTTATATATTCTGAAAATGTCTTCCGTGAAGTTTCAGGACTTTTGGAGCTGTGCAGAATAGGTCTCTAATATTTGCTCCTTTTCCAGCCCAGAATCCCAGCAGCTGGCATTCTCCCTCTTTATGTAAACCTTGTAAAATAAGAGAGAATAGGCATAAGTATTGTGACATAATGTGTAATAACAACCCATAATGCAATAAATATCGATATAAAAGCATGATGCAAAATGGACGTATTAACTCCCCCAAGCTTAGACCTCGCTTGTCCTCAAGCGAAAGTCGAAATCGAAAAATATGTCCACAACTTTAGAGATAGAGGTGTCGATAAAAATAAAATACGGACATGAGGGCAGCATTATCATTCTTAGAACAACAACTTATATAATTCTTGTCATATAATTTCTTATGCTAGAGTAACAATTCAATCACAATTTCAAGTATGAATCATAAACTTCATTGAAAACTAACAAACTATAATCTCAGTCATTGGAGCAATTGCAATTTATCATAACATAGGAAAGAGTCAATGTATAAGATCTTTTCAGCAAGTCCACATACTCAGCTATCATATAGTCTTTCACAATTGCTGACACTCACGCAATACTTATGGGTATGGAGTTTTAATCGGACACAGAGAAAGATAGGGGATTATAGTTTTGCCTCCCAAGATTTTACCTCAAGGGTAATGTCAACAATAATAGTTCATGGAAACTCACATCCAATTAACCATATATACCAGGATCTTTCCAACATACTGTGCTTGCCAAAGGATGAAATGTAAAAAGGAAGGGTGAAGATCACCATGACTCTTATGCAAGGTAGGAGATAAAAGTAAAAGATAGGCCCTTCGCAGAGGGAAGCAGAGGTTATCATGCGCTTTTATGGTTGGATGCACAAAATCTTAATGCAATAGAACGTCACTTTATATTGCCACTTGTGATATGGACCTTTATTATGCAGTCTGTCGCTTTTATTTCTTCCATATCACACGATCGTATAAAGCTTATTTTCTCCCACACTAATAAGTCATACATATTTAGAGAGCAATTTTTATTGCTTGCACCGATGACAACTTACTTGGAGGATCTTACTCAATCCATAGGTAGGTATAGTGGACTCTCACGATAAAAGTGGTTTAAGGGTATTTGGAAGCACAAGTAGTATCTCTACTTGGTGAGATGAATTTGGCTAGCATGAGGGGGAAAGGCAAGCTCAACCATGTTGGATGATCCATGACAATATAATTTATCTCAGATGTAAGAAAACATAACCCATTACCTTGTCTTCCTTGTCCAACGTCAACTCTTTAGCATGTCATATTTTAATGAGTGCTCACAATCATAAAAGATGTCCAAGATAGTATATTTATATGTGAAGACCTCTCTTTCTTTATTACTTCCTATTAATGCAACGATGACCAAAACTATGTTTTTCAACTCTCAACAACTTTTATTCATCATATTGTTTCTATGTGAGCTCGTTACTCTCCATGAGATTCACATGATCTCTTTGTTTCCTTTTTATTTCTTTCTCTTTTCTTTTATTCACTTAGGATCATGGCAAAAGAATCAAGCCCTTGACTCAACACTAATCTTTATTATATATAACTCACGGACTCGATTACATAGAGGAATCATAAAGCAAAACTCACAACTAGATCATACTAAGAACTTTTATTCTACTAGATCAAGATATTACCAAAAGGATCGAACTAAGAAAAACGGTAAAGATAAAAGTGATGGTGATACGATACCGGGGCACTCCCCCAAGCTTGGAAGTTTGCCAAGGGGAGTGCCCATACCCACGTGATTATGTCTCCTTTGTTGGTGAAGAAGGTGGAGTTGTTGATGATGGATAGTCGCACATCGAGCGTAGGAGGTCTTCTAACTTGCGGATAATGCCCTTGAGTGCGATGATATGCTCCTTCAACAAAATATTTTCACGTGTGAGATACTTATTTTGTATACAAGCTAACTCAATCATCTTGAAAGCTTCGATCTCTGTTGGGGTAAGAAGATTGTGATCAAGTTGAAGGGTGTCTTCTGTTGCCGGAACTTGGTCCTCCATGGCCTTCGTGATCCCTTCATCCTTGTTGATCTCCATGGGTTCTTCTCTCTTCAGCTCTATCTTCATTAGCCAAGCATCGTTGCCCTCATGGTTGGAGGAGGAGGGAGACGACATAGTGCCTGGCCTTGACAACCATGACAGTAAATAGATCGAAACAAAGACAGGATATTTTTGCGTGATATGGGAGTCAAAACCTCCGGGAGATTATATAATGAATTTTTATCGACCAAAATACGTAACGTGTAAGAAAATAGAGTCCGGAGAGCACACGAGGTGCCCACGAGGTAGGGGGCGCGCCCAGGGGGTAGGGCGCGCCCTCTGCCCTCGTGGAGGCCTTGTGTCCTTCCCGGAATGCTACTTATTTTTCTATTTTTCTAAATATTCCAAAACAGAGAAATATTGCCTTAAAACTGTTTTGGAGTCGGTTTACTTACCGTACCACATACCTATTCCTTTTCTGAGTCTGAAACGTTCTGGAAAGTGTCCCTTATGTATTCCTCCGGGGTTACAGTTTCAATAACATTGGTTTCAACATTTATGGGATTACCTGAGATATAATGTTTGATTCTTTGACCGTTCACCACCTTCGGATTTGTGCCTTCGAAGTTGTTGATTTTTATGGCACCGGAACAATAGACCTCCTCGATAACGTAAGGACCTTCCCATTTAGAGAGAAGTTTTCCTGCAAAAAATCTTAAACGAGAGTTGTATAGCAATACATAATCACCTACATTAAACTCACGCTTTTGTATCCTTTTATCATGCCATCTTTTAACTTTTTTTAAACAACTTGGCATTTTCATAGGATTGGGTTCTCCATTCATCGAGTGAGCTAATATCAAATAACCTCTTCTCACCGGCAAGTATAAAATCATAATTGAGCTCTTTAATAGCCCAATATGCCTTGTGTTCTAGTTCGAGAGGTAAGTGACATGCTTTTCCATAAACCATTTTATACGGAGACATACCCATAGGATTTTTATATGCAGTTCTATAGGCCCATAATGCATCATCAAGTTTCTTGGACCAATTCTTTCTAGATCTATTAACAGTCTTTTGCAAAATTAATTTGAGCTCTCTATTACTCAATTCTACTTGACCACTAGACTGCGGATGATAAGGAGATGCAATTCTATGATTAACATCATATTTAGCAAGCATTTTTACGGAAAGCACCATGAATAAAATGTGAACCACCATCAGTCATTAAATATCTAGGGACTCCAAATCTTGGAAAAATAACTTCTTTAAGCATTTTAATGGAAGTGTTATGATCAGCACTACTAGTTGGAATAGCTTCTACCCACTTAGTAATGTAATCAACAACAATTAAAATATGTGTATATCCATTAGAGGAAGGAAAAGGTCCCATATAGTCAAAGCCCCAAACATCAAATGGTTCAATAACAAGTGAATAATTCATAGGCATTTCTTGACGTCTACTAATATTACCAATTCTTTGACATTCATCACAAGATAAGACAAACTTACGGGCATCCTTGAAGAGTAGGCCAATAAAAACCAGATTGCAATACCTTATGTGCAGTTCTATCTCTAGCATGGTGTTCTCCATAAGCTTCGGAGTGACACTTGCGTAGGATCTGTTCCTGCTCATGCTCAGGTACATAACGTCTAATAACACCATCTACTCTTTCTTTATAAAGATGTGGGTCATCCCAAAAGTAATGCCTCAAATCATAGAAGAACTTTTTCTTTTGCTGGTATGTGAAACTAGGTGGTATAAGCTTAGCAACAATGTAATTAGCATAATCATCATACCATGGAGCAGTATGAGAAGCATTTATGACATTTAATTGCTCATCAGGAAAGCTATCATCAATAGGAAGTGGGTCATCAAGCACATTTTCTAACCTAGACAAGTCGTCTGCAACGGGGTTCTCAGCTCCCTTTCTATCAACGATATGTAAGTCAAATTCTTGTAGCAAGAGAACCCATCTAATAAGTCTAGGTTTAGCATCTTTCTTTCACATGAGATATTTAATAGTAGCATGATCAGTGTGAATAGTTACTTTAGAATCAACAATATAAGGTCTGAACTTATCACAAGCAAATACAACTGCTAAGAATTCTTTTTCAGTAGTAGCATAATTTCTTTGAGCATTGTCTAGGGTTTTACTAGCATATTGAATAACATTTAATTTCTTATCAACTCTTTTCCCTAGAACAGCACCTACAGCATAATCACTAGCATCAGACATAATTTCAAAGGGTAAATTCCAATCAGGTGGCTGAACAATAGGTGCAGAGATCAATGCTTTCTTAAGTATTTCAAGTGCTTCTACACAATCATCATCAAAGACAAATGGTATATCTTTTTGTAATAAATTAGTTAGAGGCCTACAAATTTTGAGAAGTCCTTAATGAACCTCCTATAAAATCCGACATGACCAAGGAAACTTCTTATACCTTTGATGTCCTTGGGACATGGCATCTTTTCAATAGCATCAACCTTGGCTTTATCAACTTCAATACCTCTTTCAAAAACTTTATGACCCAAGACAATACCTTCATTAACCATAAAGTGGCACTTTTTCCAATTCAAGACAAGATTAGTTTCTTCACATCTCTGCAAAACTCGATCAAGGTTGCTCAAACAGTCATCAAAAGAGGATCCATAGACGGAGAAATCATCCATGAAAACCTCACAAATATTTTCATAGAAGTCAGAGAATATAGCCATCATGCATCTTTGAAAGGTAGCAAGTGCATTACATAAACCAAAAGGCATATGTCTATAAGCAAAAGTACCAAAAGGGCAAGTAAAAGTAGTCTTTGATTGATCTTTGGCTGACACAGGTATTTGAGAGAAACCAGAATATCCATCTAGAAAGAAAAAATGTGTATGTTTGGATAATATTTCTAGCATTTGATCGATAAAAGGTAAGGGGTAATGATCCTTTTTAGTGGCCTTATTTAATTTGCGGAAATCAATTACCATCCTATAACCTGTAATAATTCGAGGAATCAATTCATCTTTATCATTAGGAATGACTGTAATACCTCCCTTCTTGGGGACACAATGGATAGGACTTACCCACTGACTATCAGCAACGGGATAGATTATACCTGCCTCAAGGAGCTTTAGTATTTCCTTTCTTACCACTTCTTTCATTTTAGGATCCAGCCATCATTGATGATCACGAACTGGTTTAGCATCTTCTTCCAAATTTATTTTATGTTGACATAGAGTGGGACTAATGCCCTTAAGATCATCAAGAGTATACCCAATAGCAGCACGGTGCTTCTTCAGAGTTTTCAATAATCTCTCTTCCTCATGCTCTGAAAGGTTAGCACTAATAATAACATGATATATGTTTTTCTCATCAAGATAAGCATATTTAAGAGTATCAGGTAACGGTTTAAGCTCAAACACGGGATCACCCTTGGGTGGAGGAGGATCCCCTAGGATTTCAACAGGAAAATTGTGTTTCAGAATAGGTTCCTGTTTAAAGAATACTTCATCTATTTCCCTTCGTTCATTCATAAACATGTCATCTTCATGGTCTAGCAAATATTGTTCTAAAGGATCACTAGGAGGTACGGCAATGGAAGCAAGACCAATAATTTCATCCTTACTAGGTAATTCTTCTTCATGGTATTGTCTACTAAATTTAGAGAAATTAAATTCATGAGTCATATCATCTAAACCGATAGTAACAACATCCCTTTTGCAATCTATGGTAGCATTAACAGTGTTCAGGAAGGGTCTACCAAATATAATGGGACAAAAGCTATCTTGTGGGGAACCAAGAACAAGAAAGTCAGCAGGACATTTAGTTTTCCCACACAAGACTTCAACATCTCTAACAATTCCCATTGGTGAAATAGTATCTCTATTGGCAAGTTTAATTGTGACATCAATATCTTCTATCTCAGCAGGTGCAATATCATGCATAATTTCTTTGTATAAGGAGTAAGGTATTGCACTAGCACTAGCACCCATATCACATAAGCCATGATAACAATGATCTCCTATTTTAATATAAATAACAGGCATGCCTACCACAGGTGTGTTTTTATCTTTAGCACAAGGTTTAGCAATTCTAGCAGTCTCATCAAGGAAATGAATAACATGCCCATCAATATTATCAGACAAGAAATCTTTAACAATAGCAATATCAGGTCCAAATTTAATTTTCTCATGAGGTGTATAAGTTTTAATATTGCTTTTACGAACCACAGTTGAAGCTTTAGCATGATCCTTTATCCTAACAGGAAAAGGTGGTTTCTCAACATAAGAAGTAGGAACAATAGGATCATTATAAGTGACAATCTTTTCTTCAACTTTAACAGGTGCAGCTACTTTTACTTCTATGGGAGGATCATATTTAAACCACTTCTCCTTGGGGATATCAACATAAGTAGCAAAAGATTCACGGAAAGAAGCTACTATCTCAGACTCAAGTCCATATTTAGTGCTAAATTTACGGAAAACATCGATATCCATAAAAGATTTAACACAATCAAAATTAGGTGTCATACCTGACTCCTTACCTTCGTCGGGGTCCCAATCTTCAGAGTTGTGTTTAATTCTTTCCAATAAATCCCATTTGAATTCAATAGTCTTCATCATAAAAGAGCCAGCACAAGAAGTATCGAGCATGGTGCGATTGTTATCAGAAAGCCGAGCATATAAATTTTGAATAATCATCTCTCTTGAGAGCTCATGGTTGGGGCATGAATATAACATTGATTTAAGCCTCCCCCAAGCTTGAGTGATGCTTTCTCCTTCACGAGGCCAAAAATTATATATATAATTGCGATCACGATGAACAAGATGCATAGGATAAAACTTCTGATGAAATTCCAATTTTAATCGTTTGTAGTTCCATGACCCCATATCATCACATAGCCTATACCATGTCGATGCATCTCCCTTCAAAGATAAAGGGAAGACCTTCTTCTTAACAACATCTCTGGGTACACCTGCAAGCTTAAATAATCCACAAACTTCATCCACATATATTAGATGCTCATCAGGATGCTTTGTTCCATCTCCTAAAAAAGGATTAGCTAGCAGTTTTTCTATCATACCTGAAGGAATTTCAAAGTAGACATTTTCATTTTCAGTAGGTTCAGTAGGTGGAGGAGAAACTCTTTGCTCTACTGGTCGGGGTGAAGATACGCCGAACAAGCCCCTCAGAGGAATAATTTCCATAGTAACAAGTGACAGTAAATTTCAGCACACTATATAAATTTTTCCTTACCAAATTCCACCTACCAAAGGCGCTTCACTCCCCAGCAACGGCGCCAGAAAAGAGTCTTGATGACCCACAAGTATAGGGGATCTATCGTAGTCCTTTCTATAAGTAAGAGTGTCGAACCCAACGAGGAGCAGAAGGAAATGATAAGTGGTTTCTAGCAAGGTATTCTCTGCAAGTACTGAAATAAGTGGTAACAGATAGTTTTGTGATAGGATAATTTGTAACGAGCAACAAGTAACAAAAGTAAATAAAGTGCAGCACGGTGGCCCAATCCTTTTGTAGCAAAGGACAAGCCTGGACAAACTCTTATATAGAGAAAAGCGCTCCCGAGGACACATGGGAATATCGTCAAGCTAGTTTTCATCACGCTCATATGATTTGCGTTCGGTACTTTGATAATTTGGTATGTGGGTGGACCGGTGCTTAGGTACTGTCCTTACTTGGACAAGCATCCACTTATGATTAACCTCTATTGCAAGCATCCGCAACTACAACAAAAGTATTAAGGTAAACCTAACCATAGCATGAAACATATGGATCCAAATCAGCCCCTTACGAAGCAACGCATAAACTAGGGTTTAAGCTTCTGTCACTCTAGCAACCCATCATCTACTTATTACTTCCCAATGCCTTCCTCTAGGCCCAAATAATGGTGAAGTGTCATATAGTCGACGTTCACATAACACCACTAGAGGAGAGACAACATACATCTCATCAAAATATCGAACGAAGACCAAATTCACATGACTACTGCTACATCTTGAGCTTGTGTTGGTTTTCCCCGAAGAGGAAGGGATGATGCAGCAGAGTAGCGTAAGTATTTCCCTCAGTTTTTGAGAACCAAGGTATCAATCCAGTAGGAGCCCACGCTCAAGTCCCTCGTACCTGCACAAAGCGATAGCTACTCGCAACCAACGCGATTAGGGGTTGTCAAGCCCTTCACGGTCACTTATGAGAGTGAGATCTGATAGATATAATATTTTTGTTATTTTTGGTATAAAGATGCAAAGTAAAAAAGTAAAATCAAAGCAAAACAATATTAAAGTAATGGAGATTGATATGATGAGAATAGACCCGGGGGCCATAGGTTTCACTAGTGGCTTCTCTCAAGAGCATAAGTATTCTACGGTGGGTGAACAAATTACTGTTGAGCAATTGACAGAATTGAGCATAGTTATGAGAATATCTAGGCATGATCATGTATATAGGCATCACGTCCATGACAAGTAGATTGAAACAATTCTACATCTACTACTATTACTCCACTCATCGACCGCTATCCATCTAGAGTATTAAGTTAAAAACAGAGTAATGCCTTAAGCAAGATGACATGATGTAGAGAGATAAATTCATGCAATATGAAATAAACCCCATCTTGTTATCCTCGATGGCAACGATACAATACGTGCCTTGCTGCCCCTTCTGTCACTGGGTAAGGACACCGCAAGATCGAACCCAAAGCTAAGCACTTCTCCCACGGCAAGAACTACCAATCTAGTTGGCCAAACCAAACGGATAATTCGAAGAGACTTGCAAAGATAACCAATCGTACATAAAAGAATTCAGAGAAGATTCAAATATTATTCATAGATAGACTTGATCATAAACCCACAATTCATCGGTCTCAACAAACACACCGCAAAAAGAAGATTACATCAAATAGATCTCCACGAGAGAGGGGGAGAACTTTGTATTGAGATTCAAAGAGATAGAAGAATCCATCTAGCTACTAACTATGGACCCGAAGGTCTGAGGTAAACTACTCACACTTCATCGGAGGGGATAGGATGATGTAGAAGCCCTCCGTGATGACGGCCCTCTTCCAGCGGAGCTCCGGAACAGGCCCCAAGATGGGATCTCGTGGATACAGAAAGTTGCGGCGGTGGAATTAGGTTTTTGGCTCCTGTTCTGATCGTTTATTTTGGGGTACGTGTGTATATATAGGAGGAAGGAGTACGTCAGTGGAGCACTGAGGGGCCCACGAGGCAGGGGGCGCGCCCCCCACCCTCGTGACCTCCTCTTTGATCCCTTGCAGTAGGGTCCAAGTCTCCTGGATCACGTTCGGTGAGAAAATCACGTTCCCGAAGATTTTATTCCGTTTGGACTCCGTTTGATATTTTGTTTATCCGAAACATTGAAATAGGCAAAAAAAACAGCAATTCTGGGTTGGGCCTCCGGTTAATAGGTTAGTCCCAAAAATAATATAAAAGCAGAAAATAAAGCCCAATATAGTCCAAAATAGTAGATACTATAGCATGGAGCAATCAAAAATTATAGATACGTTGGAGACGTATCAGGCATCCTCAAGCTTAATTCCTGCTCGTCCTCGAGTAGGTAAATGATAAAAAGAGAATTTTTGATGCGGAGTGCTACTTGGCATAATTTCAATGCAAATCTTCTTAATTGTGGTATGAATATTCAGATTAGAAAGATTCAAGACAAAAGTTTATATTGACATAGAAAATAATAATACTTCAAGCATACTAACAAAGCAATTATGTCTTCTCAAAATAACATGGCTAAAGAAAGTTATCCCTACAAAATCATATAGTCTGGCTATGCTCCATCTTCCCCACACAAAGTATTTAAATCATGCACAACCCCGATGACAAGCCAAGCAATTGTTTCATACTCTAACTTTTTCAAAACTTTTTCAATCTTCATGCAATACATGAGCGTGAGCCATGGATATAGCACTATAGGTGGAATAGAATGGTGGTTGTGGAGAACACAAAAAGGAGAAGATAGTCTCACATTAACTAGGCGTATCAACGGGACATGGAGATGCCCATAGATATTAATGTGAGTGAGTAGGGATTGCCATGCAACGGATGCACTAGAGCTATAAATGTATGAAAGCTCAACAAAAGAAACTAGTGGGTGTGCATCCAACTTGCTTGCTCACGAACACCTAGCGCAATTTGAGGAAGCCCGTCATTGGAATATACAAGCCAAGTTCTATAACATAAAATTCTCACTAGTATATGAAAGTGACAACATATGAGACTCTCTATATGAAGAACATGGTGCTACTTTGAAGCACAATATATGAGACTCAATATATCATGGTGCTACTTTGAAGCACAAGTGTGGAAAAAAAGGATAGTAGCATTGCCCCTTTTTTATTTATTTATTTATTATTATTATTATTTTGTCCTTTTTTTCTTTGGCCTTTCTCTTTTTTTATGGGACAATGCTCTATTGAATGATGATCATCACACTTCTATTTATTTACAACTCAATGATTACAACTCGTTACTAAAACAAAGTATGACTCTATATGAATGCCTCCTGCGGTGTACCGGGATATGCAATGAATCAAGAGTGACAAGTATGAAAGAATTATGAACGGTGGCTTTGCCACAAATACTATGTCAATTACATGATCATGCTAAGCAATATGACAATGATGGATGTGTCATGATGAACTAGATGGTGGAAAGTTGCATGGCAATATATCTCGGAATGGCTATGGAAATGCCATAATAGGTAGGTATGGTGGCTGTTTTGAGGAAGGTATATGGTAGGTGTATGATACCGGCGAAAGTTGTGCGGTATTAGAGAGGCTAGCAAGGGTGGAAGGGTGGGAGTGCGTATGATCCATGGACTCAACATTAGTCATAAAGAACTCATATACTTATTGCAAAAATCTAGGAGTTATCAAAGCAAAGTATTACGCGCATGCTCCTAGGTGGATAGATTGGTAGGAAAAGACCATCGCTCGTCCCCGACCGCCACTCATAACGAAGACAATCAATAAATAAATCATGCTCCGACTTCATCACATAACGGTTCACCATACGTGCATGCTACGGGAATCACAAACTTCAACACAAGTATTCTTTAAATTCACAACTACTCAACTAGCATGACTTTAATATTATCACCTCCATATCTCAAAACAATTATCATGCTTCAATCTTTTCTTAGTATTCAACACACTCAAAAGAAAGTTTCGCAAATCTTGAATACCAAGCATATTATTATTAGGCAAATTACCATGCAATTAAGAGACTCTCAAATTAATTTAAGTGAAACATGAGAGATCAATAGTTTCTTTAAAACGAATCCACCACCGTGCTCTAAAAGATTTAAGTGAAGCACATAGAGAAAAATTATCTAGCTCAAAGGATATAAGTGAAGCACATAGAGCAAAATTATAATGCTCAAAAGATATAAGTGAAGCACATAGAGCAAAACTATAACGCTCAAAAGATATAAGTGAAGCACATAGAGCAAAACTACTACGCTCAAAAGATATAAGTGAAGCACATAGAGTATTCTATCAAATTTTAATTCATGTATGGCTCTCTCAAAATGTGTGTACAGCAAGGATTATTGTGGCATACTAAAAAACAAAGACACAAATAATACAAGACGCTCCAAGCAAAACACATATCATGTTGGTGAATAAAAATATAGCTCCAAGTAAATTACCGATGGAAGTGGACGAAAAGAGGGGATGCCTTCCGGGGCATCCCCAAGCTTTGACTTTTTGGTGTCCTTGGGTTATCTTGGGGGTTACATGGGCATCCCCAAGCTTAGGCTCTTGCCACTCCTTGTTCCATGATCCATCAAAAGAATTCACCCAAAACTTGAAAACTTCACAACACAAAACTCAAAATAGAAAACTTGTGAGCTCCGTTAGCGAAAGAAAACAAAAGACCACTTCAAGGTACTATAATGGAATCATTATTTATTTATATTGGTGTTAAACCTACTGAATTCCAACTTCTCTATGGATTATAAACTATTTTACTAACCATAGATTCATCAAAATAAGCAAACAACACACGAAAAACAGAATCTGTCAAAAACAGAACAGTCTGTAGTAATCTGTAGCTAGCGCAAGATCTGGAACCCCAAAAATTCTAAAATAAATTGCTGGACGTGAGGAATTTATCTCCTAATAATCTTCAAAAATAATTAACTAAATATCACTCTTCAAATAAAAATGACAGGAGTTCTCGTGAGTGCTAAAATTTCTGTTTTTTACAGCAAGTTCAACAAGACTTTCCCCAAGTCTTCACAATGGTTCTACTTGGAACAAACACTAATTAAACACAAAAAACACAAACAAAACAGAGGCTAAATAATTTATTTATTACTAAGAAGGAGAAAAAAGCAAGGAATAAAAATAAAATTGGGTTGCCTCCCAACAAGCGCTATCATTTAACGCCCCTAGCTAGGCATAACAAGCAAGGATAGATCTAGGTATTGCCATCTTTGGTAGGCAATTCTTCAATTAGGCATCTACCATGTTTAGGAATTTCTTTCTTTTTATTAATTATCAAACTTTTAGGTACAAGATCAAAAAATTCATTTGTAATGAATGGTTCTTTAATGATAGCAAAAAGATTGGGATGAATACTTATAGATTTAAGATCAGCAGTTTCCTTACTAGATGATTCACCCTTATTTTTAGGAACATACATAAGCTTGGCAATTTTAGTAGGAGGACTAGGAGTATTTTTTATGGAAGAAAAAGCGGTTCCCAAATTTGTAATGATACCCTCAAGTTTATCAATTCTAGTAGAATATAAGTTCATCTTCTCATTAACTATGGGTTCCTTTTCCTTAATATTTTTCAAAGTCATTCCTACCTTAGATCCATATTGAGTAATTTGATTGTGGATCTTTTTATCTAGATTTTCAATTGATTCAAGAGTGGCAACTTTGTTTTCAATAATTTCAAGTCTTTGCATAACATGCTCCAAAGTTAACATGGTTCCATTAACAAAAAGAGGTGGTGAGCCAAATAAATCTATCATAGAATTATAAGAATCAAAAGTATGGCTACCGAAGAAGTTCCCACCGGTAATGGTATCGAGGATATATCTATACGAAGGATTAACACCTACATAAAAATTGTGAAGAAGAACTAAGGTAGATTGTTTCCTGGTAGATCTATTTTGAGCATTGCAAATTCTGTACCAAGCATCTTTTAGATTTTCTCCCTCCCTTTGTTTAAAATTTAGAACTTCACTCTCGGGAGACAATAGAGAAGATATGAGACTAGCCATGATGACAAGAAAACAAAGAGGTGAATAGAGAGGGAGGATAGAGAGAGAGGGTGAATAAAATGGCAAGGGTGAATTGGGGGAAGAGGAAAACGAGAGGCAAATGGCAAATAATGTAATGCGGGAGATAGGGATTGTGATGGGTACTTGGTATATTGACTTTTTGCGTAGACTCCCCAGCAACGGCGCCAGAAATCCTTCTTGCTACGTCTTGAGCTTGCGTTGGTTTTCCCCGAAGAGGAAGGGATGATGCAGCAGAGTAGCGTAAGTATTTCCCTCAGTTTTTGAGAACCAAGGTATCAATCTAGTAGGAGCCCACGCTCAAGTCCCTCGTACCTGCACAAAGCGATAGCTACTCGCAACCAACACGATTAGGGGTTGTCAAGCCCTTCATGGTCACTTATGAGAGTGAGATATGATAGATATAATATTTTTGGTATTTTTGGTATAAAGATGCAAAGTAAAAAGTAAAAGCAAAACAATATTAAAGTAATGGAGATTGATATGATGAGAATAGACCCGGGGGCCATAGGTTTCACTGGTGGCTTCTCTCAAGAGCATAAGTATTCTACGGTGGGTGAACAAATTATTGTTGAGAAATTGACAGAATTGAGCATAGTTATGAGAATATCTAGGCATGATCATGTATATAGGCATCACGTCCGTGACAAGTAGATCGAAATGATTCTGCATCTACTACTATTACTCCACACATCGACCGCTATCCAGCATGCATCTAGAGTATTAAGTTAAAAACAAAGTAACGCCTTAACCAAGATGACATGATGTAGAGAGATAAATTCATGCAATATGAAATAAACCCCATCTTGTTATCCTCGATGGCAACGATACAATACGTGCCTTGCTGCCCCTTCTGTCACTGAGTAAGGACACCGCAGCAAGATCGAATCCAAAGCTAAGCACTTCTCCCATGGCAAGAACTACCAATCTAGTTGGCCAAACCAAACGGATAATTCGAAGAGACTTGCAAAGATAACCAATCATACATAAAAGAATTCAGAGAAGATTCAAATATTATTCATAGATAGACTTGATCATAAACCCACAATTCATCGGTCTCAACAAACACACTGCAAAAAGAAGATTACATCGAATATATCTCCACGAGAGAGGGGGAGAACTTTGTATTGAGATTCAAAGAGAGAGAAGAAGCCATCTAGCTACTAACTATGGACCCGAAGGTCTGAGGTAAACTACTCACACTTCATCGGAGGGGCTAGGATGATGTAGAAGCCCTCCGTGATGACGGCCCTCTTTCGGCGGAGCTCCAGAACAGGCCCCAAGATGGGATCTCGTGGATACAGAAAGTTGCGGCGGTGGAATTAGGTTTTTGGCTCCTGTTCTGATCATTTGGGGGTACGTGTGTATATATAGGAGGAAGGAGTATGTCGGTGGAGCACCAAGGGGTCCATGAGGCAGGGGGCGCGCCCTAGGGGGGCACGCCCCCCACCCTCGTGACCTTCTCTTTGATCCCATGCAGTAGGGTCCAAGTCTCCTGGATCACGTTCGGTGAGAAAATCACGTTCCCGAAGATTTTATTCCGTTTGGACTCCGTTTCATATTCTGTTTATCCGAAACACTGAAATAGGCAAGAAACAGCAATTCTGGGCTGGGCCTCCGGTTAATAGGTTAGTCCCAAAAATAATATAAAAGTGGAAAATAAAGCCCAGTATAGTCCAAAATAGTAGATAATATAGCATGGAGCAATCAAAAATTATAGATACGTTGGAGACGTGTCAACTACTAATAGCAAGACTTCTCTCATGTCCTCAAGAACAAACGTAACTACTCACAAAGCATATTCATGTTCATAATCAGAGGGGTATTAATATGCATATAGGATCTGAACATATGATCTTCCACCAATTAAACCAACTAGCATTAACTATAAGGAGTAATTAACACTACTAGCAACCTACTAGCACCAATCCCGGACTTGGAGACAAGAACTGGATACAAGAGATGAACTAGGGTTTTGAGAGGAGATGGTGCTGATGAAGATGTTGATGGAGATTGCCCTCTCTCGATGAGAGGAGCGCTGGTGATGACGATGGCAATGATTTCCCCCTCTCGGAGGGAAGTTTCCCCGGCAGAACAGCTCCGCCAGAGCCCTAGATTGGTTCCGCCTCGTGGCGGCGGAGTTTCGTCTGAGAAGATGGCTTATTATTTTTTTCCCATCGAAAGACTTCATATAGCAGAAGATGGCCACCGGAGGGCTACCAGGTGGCCCACGAGGTAAGGGGGTAGGGCGCGCCCCCCACCCTCGTGGGCAGGGTGTGGCCCCCCTGGTGAACTTCTTCCACTGAGTATTTTTTAAATATTCTGAAAACGTCTTCCGTGAAGTTTCAGGACTTTTGGAGCTGTGCAGAATAGGTCTCTAATATTTGCTCCTTTTCCAGCCCAGAATCCCAGCTGCCGGCATTCTCCCTCTTTATGTAAACCTTGTAAAATAAGAGAGAATAGGCATAAGTATTGTGACATAATGTGTAATAACAGCCCATATTGCAATAAATATCGATATAAAAGCATTATGCAAAATGGACGTATCATATGTACACATATTAACTCTCTTCTTTTTCTTCATTTCTAGCCCTCCGGACCGAGCAACACTTCGATAACGAGACGAGGCCTGAAGAGAAAGTTGCACTCGGATGAAAGGTAGACGATCATCGAAATTGATCACGCTAGCGAACCGATTGAACCCCTCCGGACCAAGCAAAAATTTAATGCTCAGTGCGGGGTTCTAGTTAGGGACATGATCCCGATCAGCATCGAGCAATGGTTGAAGCCTAAGGACAAAGACTCTCAGGTGTCTTATGTCAGCGATAGGCAGAAAGCTGATCTTTGGACCGTGCTGCAGGAAAATTTCACCTTCCCGCCAGAGGAGGATCCGGAGAATCCAGTTAAAAAGCCAATGATCAAGGCTTATGCTCTTAAGGAGATGGCTGAGCTATTCAGGAGGTGGAAGAATGAGCTGAAATCATCGTTTGTCGACCAAGACAGGACTCCAGAATTCATCGGCCGATTTGAGAAGATCAAAGATTAGTGGCCCGCATTTGTCACCAAAAAGAAATCTGAGAGAGCAGCGAAGATGTCAGCGACAAACAAGAAAAATGTTGCAAAGAAGAAGCATCACCATCGCACGGGGACAAGTGGCTACCTAAAAGCCCGACCGTTGTGGGACAAGGCTGAGAATGACCTCATTGATAAAGGGATCGAACTAGAGACGCGACGCTGGCCAGACCGTTGCAGGACTTGGTTCTTCGGGGTTGGAGGAAATTTGGACCCTGTAACAGGGAAGTGCGTTTGGACCAACGAGCAGCTGAACACACCCATCGAGAAGCTTTAGGAGTATATCAAAAAGGTGCAGCAAGGGACGTTCGTTCCGGACAGAGAGAATGACGAGCTCATAGAGGCCCTCGGGAATCCTGAGCACCCCGGACGAACATGAGGCACGCCAGGCTCCCTTTCGTGGAAGGCTGGATTTCCCGACACAAGCAGTTACAAACGCCAGGAGAGGAAGAAGAAAAAGGAGTTGACCCAACTATAGGCGCTGCACGCAAGGGTACAAGCGCTAGAGAAACAAGACGAGGCCCGCAGCGCGTGACCTGCTGAAGCTGCTACACCCGAAGCTACCCCGCCATCTCAGCGGAGAAGTAGTGTGGCTTCCACGGAGCTGCTTCAGGAGCCTGTCTTCACGGCTCCTGCTAGCTACCCCGTGGATGCTATCATGGAGTCTCAGAATTGCCACCTTATGACGGAGTGGATGGAATTGAAAGTCAAGGCGGTTGTTGGCTCTGTTGCACCTCCTGAACCTGGCGCAACTTTTCATTGCCGGCCGATTCCAGAAGGATATGCTAGGGTGATGGTGGATGAAATCACAGAAGGATTTGAGGACCTCCAGCTTGACCACCCTACGGGTGACGGGGAGACTTGGCTGGGTTCTTGTCTGAAGACTCCATGCCTATGGCGGAAGGAGCTCATCAACCTTCCGAACTGGACACCTCCGCCTCCTCCTCCTCCGGCGAGTCAGGGCACTCCGCCTCCTCCACCGCCTCCTCCTCCGGTGAGTGATCAGGGCACTCAGCCTCCTTCTCTGGCGTGTGGAGGCACTCTGCCTCCTTCTCCGCCTGCGCCGGCGCGCCCGAGCAGCCACCAGCCTCCTCCTTCTCCGGCGCATGGCAGCACTCCGCCTGCGTCGGCGCGCCTGAGCAGCCACCAACCTCCTCCTTCTCCGCCTCGCCAGCAAGGGCGGAAGAGACCCGCCGCCACCCCGGCTTCTCCGGCACATCGTAGTCCTTCTCCTCCGCCTCGTAAGCAAGCACGAAAGAAGACAGCTGCAGCCGCTCCGTCTGCTCCGGCGTCTAGCAGTACAGCCAGAGGTGAGAGGCAATACAGATTCGGTCCACCTCTCAAGCCTCTAGAGAAGTTACCATACGAGAGGACCATGGAAGAAAATGCGAAGATCGTGGAAAAAGAAGTGAAGGACTTCTTTGAAGGGGTGAAAGCAAAGAGACATCCACCTCCGGAGGAGAAGGTAGACCGGGTGAAAGCAAAGCGCACTATCGATGCCCTGAGGAAACCACCAAAGTCTCCGCTGAAAAACAACTATGAGCGCATTACTGCAAAGGTATATATCGAAGCGGAGCGGTCGGGAAATACTATCAGTGATCGAAGGTTAGCAGAACGACGAGTTGGGAAAAAAATTGCCCAGCTCGGCGAAGAAGCGGACCAATCGTGCCCCCCGCTCAAGGTGTCTAGCGATATCGTCACTAATGATCTGGGGATGGTGCCTGGTTATAGCAATCTTCAAATTAGACGTGGGAGATGCGGAATGAACTCCTACCAGAAGATCGCATGAAAGCAATTCAAGAGGAATTAGCGGGATTCTTTCTTGACCACGTCATCAATAAAGCCGGAGAATACCATGTGGAATTTGATTTCAGATGTTAGGGGATTGTAACAGATCTTACATATTGTATATGTATGTAGCCAGTAGTGTCGAATAGATAATACGAAAACTTGTTGTTTGACCAATCTCTCGGAGAAGGAGAGGTCGATCACTTCTCTCGGTATGCATGACGAACTTCTGTACTTAATGGTTTCCTTCATTTTCTTACTAGCTAGCGTGTCGAGGGCCTCTCTATACGTATAGTACGTAGCATCGACCAAGCACGGAGATAAGAGAGGACACTTCTCTCTATTAATTAATTAGCTACCTAACACAATATATGAAACACCTTAATTAACCATACAAAACCCCCAAATCCACCCCCATTCAGAAAAAAACAAAAAAACCCTAGCCCCTGAACAGCTGACGCATGGATGCCTATTGGTCCCGGTTGGTGCCACCAACCGGGACTAAAGGCCCTCCTGCCTGGGCTCGCCACAGCGGCCACGTGGAGGCCCATCTGCCCCGGTTCGTATAAGAACCGGGACTAAAGGCCAAGGGCATTAGTAACGACCCTTTAGTCCCGGTTCCACAACCGGGATAGATGGGCCTTATGAACCGGGATAAATGGCCCTTTTTCTACTAGTGGAGCAGGCAAATCTCGTCCAGGCCAGCGGTGAGGATGAGGAACAGAGCCTGCTGATGTCCCAAACCTGCGGGCTCTCCGACCACAACTCTGACAGCATGGACGCCACGCCTGTACACCTCGTCGAGGATGCTATTCAGGTTCACCTCGGGCATGAGGGGAGTGGCGGCGCCGGAAACGGCGTGTGGTATTTGGACACGGGCGCGTCCAACCACATGACCGGTGATCGGGCGGTCTTCGCCGAGCTCGACACGGCCGTCAGCGGCACCGTCAAGTTTGGCAACGGCTCTGTCGTCAACATCTGCGATCGGGGAACCATCCTCCTGGCGTGCAAGACCGGCGAGCACCACGCGATCACAGGGGTGTACTACATCCCATGGCTGCGCTCCCACATAATCAGCCAGGGCCAGCTCGACGAGAGCGACTGCCAGGTGCTGATCCAGGACGGCGTGCTACGCGTGAGCGACCGGGAGCGTCGCCTTCTCGCCAAGGTATAGAGAGCTCCGAATCATCTGTATTCTGTTGCATTACAGATCATGCAGCCAGTGTGTCTTGCAGCGCGCAGCGGCGGTGACACGGCGTGGACCTGGCACGCGCGCTACGGACATCTCAACTTCGACTCCCTGCGTAAGCTAGCGTGCTACCTCTTGAGCACCGCGTTGGTTTTCCCCGAAGAGGAAGGGATGATGCAGCAAAGTAGCATAAGTATTTCCCTCAGTTTTTGAGAACCAAGGTATCAATCCAGTAGGAGGCTACGCGTGAGTCCCTCGCACCTGCACAAAACAAATAAATCCTCGCAACCAACGCAAATAGGGATTGTCAATCCCTATAAGGCCACTTACGAGAGTGAGATCTGATAGATATGATAAGATAATATTTTTGGTATTTTTATGATAAAGATGCAAAGTAAAATAAAGGCAAAGTAAATAGCAAAGGAAATAACTAAGTAAGAGGAGATCAATATGATAAAGATAGACCCGGGGGCCACAGGTTTCACTAGTGGCTTCTCTCAAGAGCATAAGTATTATACGGTGGGTGAACAAATTATTGTTGAGTAATTGACAGAATTGAGCATAGTTATGAGAATATCTAGGTATGATCATGTATGTAGGCATCACAGCCGAGACAAGTAGACCGACTCCTGCCTGCATCTACTACTATCACTCCACTCATCGACCGCTATCCAACATGCATCGAGACTATTAAGTTAAAAACAGAGTAACGCCTTAAGCAAGATGACATGATGTAGAGGGATAGACTGATGCAATATGAAGAAAACCCCATCTTGTTATCCTCGATGGCAACAATACAATACATGCCTTGTTGCCCTTACTGTCACCGGGAAAGGACACCGCAAGATTGAACCCAAAGCTAAGCACTTCCCCCATTGTAAGAAAGATCAATCTAGTAGGCCAAACCAAACTGATAATTCGAAGAGACTTGCAAAGATAACCAATCATACATAAAAGAATTCAGAGAAGATTCAAATATTATTCATAGATAGACTTGATCATAAACCCACAATTCATCGGTCTCAACAAACACACCGCAAAAAGAAGATTACATCGAATAGTTCTCCACAAGAGAGGGGAAGAACATTGTATTGAGATCCAAAAGGAGAGAAGAAGCCATCTAGCTACTAACTATGGACCCGTAGGTCTGAGGTAAACTACTCACACTTCATCGAAGGGGCTATGGTGTTGATGTAGAAGCCCTCCATGATCGATGCCCCCTCCGGCGGAGCTCCGGAACAGGCCCCAAGATGGGATCTCGTGGATTCAGAAAGTTGCGGCGGTGGAATTAGGGTTTTGGCTCTGTATCTGATCGTTTGGGGATACATGGATATATATAGGAGGAAGGAGTACGTCGGTGGAGCAACAGGGGGCCCACGAGGGTGGAGGGCGCGCCTAGGGTAGGCAGGCGTGCCCCCCTACCTCGTGGCCTCCTGTTTCTTTTCTTGACATAGGGTCCAAGTCTCTCTGGTCTTATTCATTGAGAAAATCACGTTCCCGAAGGTTTCATTCCGTTTGGACTCCGTTTGATATTCCTTTTCTTCGAAACCCTAAAACAGGCAAAAAACAGCAATTCTGGGTTGGGCGTCCGGTTAATAGGTTAGTCCCAAAAATAATATAAAAGTGGATAATAAAGCCCAATAATGTCCAAAACAATAGATAATATAGCATGGAGCAAACAAAAATTATAGATACGTTGGAGACGTATCATAGCGCGCCAGGACATGGTGCACGGCATGCCCGTGGTCGAGCATGTGGACCAGCTCTGCGACGCGTGCCTGGCGGGCAAGCAGCAGCGCTCCTCGTTCGCACAATAGGCCAAGCACCATGCAAAGGAGCGGCTGGAGCTCGTGCACGGCGACCTCTGTGGCCCGATCTCGCCGGCAGCACCGAGCAGGAAAAAATACTTCCTCCTGCTCATGGACGATGCCACGAGGTTTATGTGGCTCATGCTGCTCGCATCTAAGGACGAGGCCGCAGTGGCGATCAAGCACGTGCAAGCCCTCGCGGAGTCGGAATCGGGGCGCAGGCTGAGGACGCTGCGGACGGACCGCAACAGAGAGTTCACATCCGGCTCGTTCATGGCGTACTGTTGTCAGGACCCCGATTCTAAGTCACACCGATCTAGCCTGTAACACCTCATATCATTTTGTGTCCTCACGCACGGTATCCCCATGGGTGTCGCCTTACCATGGCCCGGGACCGTTTGCGCCTTTTGGCTCACGTATATGATAGTGTCGCTAGCATCCATATGACAGAGAACCCGGGCCGACATGACTAGTCGTGAACCCAAAGTGGCACTAACTTATGGGGACAGGCATACATGAATCAACATCGAGCATGTCAGTCAGCAGCGTGTGAATCCGGGCTGTAGCAACTGGGCTAACAGGACTCCGGGAACCCGGGCTGTAGCAGGCTAGCAGGACTCCGGATGTCACCGCGTGACATTTCCCCGAAGGGACAGACACGGGAATGAAGTGAATCACATGTCGGCCAGTCTAAGTGTTCCAGAGCAGTAGTGCTGGGCTAGCAGGACTCCAGTGAACCGGGCTGTAGCGGACTACTATGGCTCATGGAAGCACAAGACTACACACTAGTAGAAAACAGGCCTATGGTCACGGGGCAATTTTCACATTAGTCCCGGTTCAATCACGAACCGGGACTAATGTGAGCATTTATCCCGGTTCGTATGGCTAAGGCATTAGTCCCGATTCACCTGGGCCCTTTAGTCCCGGTTCGTGCCACGAATCGGGACTAAAGGGTGCGAGGCCCATTAGTCCCGGTTGGTGGCACCAACCGGGACTAAAGGTTAGACCTTTAGTCCCGGTTTGAGGCACGAACCGGGACTAATGGGGTTGAGACCTTTAGTCCCGGTTCGTGCCACGAACCGATACTAAAGGTCCCATTTTCAAACTCTACCCCCCAGTGGATCGCCTTTTTCAGTTTTTAAAAAAATAAAAGAAAATGATGGAAATGTCAAAAAAATAAAAGAAAATAAGTTTCCCATGTGATATGTGGTCTAGTTGTTGGGAAAATTTGCAAATGTGAATTTTGACTTTATTTGCAAAATCTCTCTGAAATTTGTAAAAACGGGCATAACTTTTGCATACTAACTCGGATGAAAAAGTTTTTTATATGAAAAATCATCTACTCGAAAAGTTACATCCAAATTTAACTGGGGGAACCTCGTTAAACATTTTCAAAATCCTCAAAAACCTAACAGAAAAAAGTTACGGGGCTTTTAAGATCTGGAGTGGAAAAAATCGAAAAAAATTCAAACAGTGCGCAAACTGTGGTCAAACAATGGTCAAACTAATTATTCTATAATATGAGTGTTACTAAATAATTATTTCAGTTATTTCAATTTTGGTCAAATCTTGTCAAACTGTGGTCAAACAATGGTCAAACTAATTATTCAAGAAATATTAGTGTTACTAAATAATTATTGTTTTTTAAAACAATAGTTTCAAACTAAAACAGTGAAATGTGTCACTTCATGCTCAAGCAAAATTCCTGAAGGTTAATAGGATTGACATCTTACTATTGTCAGGAAAACAACAAGTGCAGACTTGGAGCGAGGGAGAATAGAACCCGGAAGTTAAGCGTGCTCAGGCTGGGGGAGTGGGAGGATGGGTGGCCGTTCGGGAAGTTAGATGATTTGGAATGATGAGGGGTGATTAGAGTATAAATTGAGAAGTGATGAGGGGTGGTGATTATAGACTAGAGGTTAAAATAATTCAGAAATTTGAAAATAAAAAAATTCAAAAAATTCAAAAAAATTCAAAAAAAATAAAAAAAATCATAAAATTTCCTTTAGTCCCAGTTGTTACCAACCGGGACTAAAGGTGGAGCTCCACGTGGCTGCGCCCTTTAGTCCCGGTTCTGGATTGAACCGGGACTAAAGGGCCAGGGCATTAGTACCGACCCTTTAGTCCCGGTTCCAGAACCGGGACTAAAGGCCCTTATGAACCAGGACTGAAGGCCCTTTTTCTACTAGTGACATTTCCCCATAAGAGAGGCTACCAAGGATGAACAACTAGGTTGTCGGATCCCACACATACCAAGCATTTCAATCATACACACAATATGCTCGATATGTGTAAATACAACATGGCATCACAACATAACTCTACGACTCAAGTATTTATTCATTAGGCTCCGAAGAGCCAGATAATACAAACATGGGTCTCATGACCCAACATTCAGAGCATACAAGTCAAAGCACATGCGGAAGCTTAACATGTCTGAGTACAGACTTCTACAAATGAAAAAGGCTGAGAAGCTTGACTATCTACCAGATCCTACCGAGGGCATAAGATCGTAGCTGAGGTATCAAGCTAAACGTCGAAGTCCGCGTGGAACTACTAGAGAGACTGAAGTCTCTCTGCAAAACATAAATTAAGCAAACGTGAGTACAAATGTACCCAGCAAGACTTACATCAGAACTAACTACATATGCATTGGTAGCAACAAAGGGGGTGGTGGAGTTTAACTGCAGCAAGCCAACTTTGACTCAGTGGCTAACCTGAACTACTACTGCAAATAACTCTTTGAGGTGGCGCACACGAGTCCACATATTCACCATATCAATACAACACTATGGATCCGCTCCCATCTCCCTACGAGAACGCCATCCATAGCACTCAAGCTTATCTTGCGCATTTTAGAGTATCCACACTTGTCTATGAACGATGCAAGGGGTCCAAGTTTCCATATCCGAGGAATCCGGCTATTCGAATAGATAATGATAACCCTGCAGGGGTGTACTTCTTCACACACGCTCTCGCCACTTACCATCATGTACACGTCGTGTACCTCGGCAACCTTCAAGTGGAAGCCTGGTGAGGGAGTCGGCCACGACCTGACTAACCACACAAGTCTCTCGTCTAGGTTTATCGCCTATTCGGGTTCCATCCGCAAGGAGATCCGGCCGGGGTGTCGCTCACGGCCCCAAACAATGTGTGCAGGGTTCCCAAGCCCACCATCCAGGTGCCACTTGGTACACCGTGCCACTGTGCCTAGTCTATCCCAAGCCCACCTGTACCGGGTGCCACTTGGTAGACTACTAACACTACCTACAAACACCAGAAACTAGTTGCAACTCCTGGACAGAGATCGAGTTGATTAATAAGCCGAGAGGGGCCGAGTTACCGGAACCCAATGTGTGGTAGTAATTGTTTATGGATCACAAACACCGAACTCAGTTCCTGAGAATGGCTGCAATGAGGCAACCCACCATGTACTCCTACATGGCCTCTCACCGCTACCTTTACCAAATCGTGTTCACACACTTAGCTCTCAACAATAGGACATGTTCACCACGTTCCAATTCATTCCCGATGAATCAGACCTGACTCAACTCTAAGCAGTAGCAGGAATGACAACAAGCATGAATGAGTAGGCACAGCAGGGCTCAAACAATTCCTACTCATGCTAGTGGGTTTCATCTATTTACTGTGGCAATGACAGGTCATGCAAAGGAAAGGGGTTCAACTACCGCAGCATGTAACGATTGAATTGTTGTTGTCCTAATGCAGTAAAAGAGAGCAGGAGCGAGAGAGTGGGATTGTATCGGAATGAACAAGGGGGTTTTGCTTGCCTGACACTTCTGAAGAGGAACACACTTCATCAGTGTCATCATTGTCGTCGTCGATACACGTCTACCGAGAGAGGACAAACACCGGCAACTAAGAAGAACACAATCAATGCAATGCCACAATATGATGCATGATCATGACATGGCAATATGCTATGATTTGAGCTAATGCATCTAGCTATGATTTAAATGAAGTTGGTTTGGATACATGATTCAAATTCCAACTCCATATATGATTATTTAAATGCCCTTTCTTTGTTTTGTCCAAAACAGAGGACAAACATTGTTCAAACATGCATGGAAATGGTACAGATGGGTTCCTTAAATTTTTCTGATCATTTTTCATATATAACTTATTTCCATTGGAGTTATAGATTAATTAGTATGGATTTTAGAAGTTTTAGCTATTTTCTGAAATTTCCTAAATTATTTTAAATCTAGAAAATCAATTACTGCATCAACATTGTGCAAGCATGACCTCAGCGAGTGAACTGAGGCTGACCAGGTCAAACCTGACCAGTGGGTCCCACTGGTCAGTGACACAGTGCTGGTCAGGGTCACTGACCTATGGGCCCGGTCAATGGCCATGTCAGCTCGGTCAAAACTGACACGTGGGGCCACCATGATTAGGTTAAATCTAAGTAGGAATAAACTGGGGTTAATTAGGGTGTGGGGCCCGTATGCCAGTGATCTAGGGAGGTTAGTTAGCCCCGTCATTAGAGCTAATGACGGTGCCACGTCAGCGGTCGCCGGGGTTAGTCGCTGGTGACCTCACAGTGCGGCGGCGGCTCGCCGGCCGGGCGATTCCGGCCACGAGAGCTCACGCTCTTGGGCTCTACGGAACCATCGCGATGAGGCACTTCAGATCATGGCCGTGCCTGGCCGTGGGATGGTCCGTGGCGACGGCAAGGAGCTCGGCCGCGGCAGCCGAAGCTCGGGCGTGAGCGCGGGAGGCGCTTCGGGGTGCAGGCGGGGAAGCTAACGCGCTAGGGAGGGCGTGCGCGAAGCGGCGAGTGCGATGGACACGACGAGAGGACCAAAAGGTTGCCGGAGTCGTGTCGGCGGCGAGCACAGGCGGCGGCGCGTGCGGGTGCGTGTGGCACGGCGGTTACGGCGTGCGAGAGGGAAAACCGAGGGAGGGAGAAGATTCAGTGGCTCGCGGCGGTTGCGACGACCATCAAAGTGGGCTTGGGGAAGGCCGGACGACGACGGGGCATCTCCGGCGATTTGGGGGCAGAAGGTTGAAGATGACGGCGTCAGCGGTGTTCGGGGGCGTCCGGCGTTGCTTAACTCAGCGGAGAGGGTGTGGGCGACGGGGCGATGCTCCTGGGCATGTCCAGGGGCGAGGGGGAGGCAGTGGTCGCGGTGGTGCTTGTCGGCGGCGACGGTGGCGCTCGGACCGTGCGAAAGGGAGAGAGACAGAGGGGAGGAGGAGCACAGGGAGGGTGAGAGAAGACCAGAGGCGTTGCGTGGCGACGCAGGAGGCGTCTAGGGCGGCGAGGGAGTAGCCAGGCAGGGAGGAGGTGGCCGGCGCGCGCGCACGCGTTGGGCACACGCCCTCCTGCCTACTGGCAGGAGGTTGAAGACGGTGGCGGTTGTGGTGGGCTGGGCTGCACAGTGTTGGGCCTCTGGGTTGAAGGTAAGCGCCCGGTATTTCCTCTCTCTCTCTTTTCCATTTCTGTTTCAGTTTTTCTATTACTTTTATTCTGTTTTGAATTAGTAAAAATACTAATTCATTTTGAAAAATCTTGAAAATGATTGTGGCATATGTTTGGATTATTTCCAACAACCTTAAAATACTTTCAAGATTATTTGGACATTTAAAATTATTTATAGGATTTAAATGTCCAAATGCAAGTACTTGTGATTTAATCCAAAAATGACCTAGAAAGGTGTGCAGCAGTTTTGTCAGAGGTTCTAGACCAATTCAAAAATGATGAACTTTTCTAAAGGGCATTCTGAGTTCTTGAAAATGTTTTTAAGTTGAACCTATTTAATTTAATTTTGGTGCTAGGGTTTGTCATCCCCATTTCAACTTTAATTGAAAAATTAACATGATGCATGGATGATTTAAGGCAACTAATGGCAAGCAAATTCTAGGGCTGTGACAACTGCACCGAGCTGGGCGTCCATCACTGCCCCGTACTCGCTGTAGGAGAACGGTGGGTGGAGTGATAGAGTTTACCTTGTTGTCTAGGTATTCATCATTTTTATTTCGTCATATTAGTTTCGGTCATGCATTTAGTCTAAGCTGCGGCAGGTTGTGTACATCTAGTTGTGATCACGTACACAGTGCAAAGCTGGTTGATAGAGTGAGTTAGTTGAGAGGAAGTCAGTAGAGAATGGATGCATGTGTGGGCATCCATCAGGTTAGTAGCATGCACGTATGCATATTTCCGTTGCATGAATGTGCTGCCGTAGTGGCTTAGATGTGGACCAAGTAATTAGGAGGTAAGCGTGACGCCGGCTGAATCGTGTGGCCATGTCAAAGAGGTTGTTACTCGTGGCTATGCTACCGGCTAGTGGAGAGAAAATAGCGGATCAGGCAGTACGTAGCAGGGAGTAGTATGTGTGTGTCTCTATTAAAAGACTTTGTAATCAGCTGTGTGTGTTGAGAAGAAACAGAGAAAAGGCACAAGTGTGTGCAGTGCCGCAAAACTCCCTGTGTGCTCTTTTTCTACCTCAAGCTCTTGTGTGTGTCCTTTTGTGACGCCCGGATAATTAGGCTACAGTAATTCCACGCTAATGATGCCACATCACCTCGGTTACTGTTACTAATCTCGCGATGGTTCAAAAACGGTTTGAATTCAAATTTAAAATCGAGTCAAACAACTAAAGTTTTCAAAAGTCAAAACTAAAATGTTCTTAATGTGGCAAATAAATCATGGATATTATTGGCGGAGTAACAACATCTTTATAAAATATTTAAATACCCTAAAGTGATTAAAACAACATCAAAACAATTAGTTATACTCCTAATATATTTTACCAAATACTAAACTATTTTTATTCTGAGGTAAAACTTCTTAGAACAGTGGATTAATTTGACACACTATTTTTGGAGCTATTTTCATATTTTACTAAACCAAAAATATAGTGCAACTAAAATAAAACAGAAAGAAAATGAGAAAACAACAACAAAAGAAAAATAAAAGCCCCACCCCTCGCTAGGCCTCGGCCCAGCTGGCCACGGGGCTAGCCAGGCCGCCCAGCCGGCCCACTTGGCCCGACCCCCCCACTCACTCCCTTATCCCCTCGCAACCGGAAACCCTAGCCCGATCAACCACCACTCCCCCTCGCCTCCTCCCCTAATTCCCCCTGGATCGGGATCGACCCCTCCACTCTCCCCTCACGCCTCGCTCCTCTCGCTCCCTCCCGATCTGGATCGGGGCGCAACGGCGCCCCCTCGCCGCCGCTCCGCTAAGGCCGCGGCCCCTCCCAGACTCCTCCGCGCCCCTCCTCTCACCTCCCTCGACTGGATCGGGGCAGCGCCCCGCTGCCCACCTCGGCGGGCGCCTCCCGTCCCCGCCACCAGGCTGGCGCCCCTCGCCGAGTCCACCTCATCGCCGGACCATGCCGGCAGGGTCCTGCCGGCGCGCACCGAACCCGGCCGCAGCCTCTCCCAGCGAGTCGCCCCGCTCCGACGCCCTCCAACGCCGGCAGGCCGCCGGCCACGACCACCACGACCCGTTCCGGCCTCCCCAAGCTCCTCTACTGCTCGATGTGAGCACCTCGCATATCCCCCCCCCATGATGCCGCTGCTGCTCTTACTTCCTGTTACTGCTGCTCATGCTTAGCTACTGCTGCTCCTGCCGTTGCGTTGCCGTTGTCGCTGCGTCGTCCCCTTGTTGCTGGTGCGCCACCGCGCCCCGGCTCCCCTGCCGCCCGCGGGCCTACTCGTTGCCGGTCCCGCACTCCGTTTCCCCCACGCCGGCCGGCCACTGGCCTCGCCACGCCCGTGGCTGGGCCCCCTGCCTGTCGATCTGGGCGCTCGCCCAGTCGGGCGCCGATGCCCAGCGCCCGCACCCGCGGCAACCGCACGCCCGTTAGCCCCCAGGGCCCTATGACAAAGGGGGCCCGCCCCCAGAACGTTAAAAAAAGTATATAAAAATAAATAAAACAATAATTAAAATAAAAATAAATTTAATTAATTAATTAATTAACTAAATTAATTAAGTTAATTAACCTTAATTAATTAATCTAATTAACCTATTAGCTTAATTAAACAGTAATTAGTTTAACTAAACCCTAATTAACCTAACAGAGTATGACAGGTGGGTCCCACTGGACCCACGCGTCAGTTTGACCCAGTCAACCCCTGTTGACTGTTGGTGTCAGCATGACATCATGCTGATGTCATAAATCTATTTTTGAATTAATTAAATAATTAATTAAATTTCAGAAATTAATAAAATCTTTAGAAAATCATATCTTTTAATCTGTAACTCGAATTAAATTATTTTCAACATTAAAGTTGCTCAGAACGATGAGACGAATCCGGATACGCAGCCCGTTCGTCTGCCATGCGTCCCTAGCATAGTGAACCTGCAACATTTCACCTCCGGTTCATCTGTCCAGAAACACGGAACACCGGGGATACTTTCCCGGATGTTTTCCCCCTTCACCGGTATCACCTCATACCGCGTTAGAACACGTCTAGCTTTGCTTGTTGTCCTGTTATGCACTTGCTTGCTACGTATTTACTGTTTCTTCCCCCTCTTCTCTCCGGTAGACCCAGTGACGATGCTGATGCCCCTGTGGTCGACTACGTCACCGACGACCCCTCCTTCTTGTCTGAGCAACCAGGCAAGCCCCCCCCTTGATCACCAGATATCGCCTACTCTCCTCTATACTGCTTGCATTAGAGTAGTGTAGCATGTTACTGCTTTCCGTTATTCCTATCCTGATGCATAGCATGTCCTTGCTACTACTGTTGTTACCATTACCTGCTATCCTACTGCTTAGTATAGGATGCTAGTGTTCCATCAGTGGCCCTACACTCTTGTCCGTCTGCCATGCTATACTACTGGGCCGTGATCACTTCGGGAGGTGATCGCGGGTTTATACTATGTACTTTATACTTGATACATGTGGTGATTAAAGACGGGTCGGCTCGTAGGAGCACCCGCGAGTGGATCTTTGAGGCGGAGCGACAGGGCAGGTTCAGACCACCTAGGAGAGAGGTGGGCCTGGCCCTGGTCAGCGTTCGCGGATACTTAACACGCTAAACGAGATTTGGTATTTGATCTGAGTCTGGCCATCTGGCTTATACGCACTAACCATCTACGCGGGAGTAGTTATGGGTATCCCGGCGTCGTGGTATCAGCCGAAGCCTTCGTGACGTCAGCGACTGAGCGGCGTGCGCCGGATTGGAACGTAAGCCTGCTCTTGTATTAAGGGGGCTAGTTCTGCTTCCGGCCGCGTTCGCAACGTGCAGGTGTGCTAAGGGCGATGGGCCCAGACCCCTGTGCGCTTAGGTTTAGACCAGCGTGCTGACCTCTCTGTTGTGCCTAGGTGGGGCTGCGACGTGTTGATCTTACGAGGCCGGGCATGACCCAGGAAAGTGTGTCCGGCCAAATGGGATCGAGCGTGTTGGGGTATGTGGTGCACCCCTGCAGGGAAGTTAATCTATTCGAATAGCCGTGATCTTCGGTAACAGGACGACTTGGAGTTGTACCTTGACCTTATGACAACTAGAACCGGATACTTAATAAAACACACCCTTCCAAGTGCCAGATACAACCGGTGATCGCTCTCTAACAGGGCGACGAGGAGAGGATCGCCGGGTAGGATTATGCTATGCGATGCTACTTGGAGGACTTCCGTCTACTCTCTTCTACATGCTGCAAGATGGAGGTTACCAGAAGCGTAGTCTTCGAAAGGACTAGCTATCCCCCTCTTATTCCGGCTTTCTGCAGTTCAGTCCACATATAATAGCCTTATTCCAGTTGATACCAATGCATACATATGTAGTATAGCTCCTTGCTTGCGAGTACTTTGGATGAGTACTCACGGTTGCTTTCTCCCTCTTTTCCCCCTATCCCTTCTACCTGGTTGTCGCAACCAGATGTTGGAGCCCAGGAGCCAGACGCCACCTTCGACGACGACTCCTACTACACCGGAGGTGCCTACTATTACGTGATGCCCGCTGACAACAACCAGGAGTAGTTAGGAGGATCCCAGGTAGGAGGCCAGCGCCTCTTTCGATCTGTATCCCAGTTTGTGCTAGCCTTCTTAAGGCAAACTTGTTTAACTTATGTCTATACTCAGATATTGTTGCTTCCGCTGACTCGTCTATGATCGAGCTCTTGTATTCGAGCCCTCGAGGCCCCTGGCTTGTAATATGATGCTTGTATGACTTATTTTATTTGTAGAGTTGTGTTGTGATATCTTCCCGTGAGTCCCTGATCTTGATCGTACACGTTTGCGTGTATGATTAGTGTACGATTAAATCGGGGGCGTCACAAGTTGGTATCAGAGCCGACTGCCTGTAGGAATTCCCCTTCCACACTCCTTGGCCGAAGTCGAGTCTAGACATTGCAAAACTTTTACTAACATGGCTGTGTGCCTTACAGGCCCACGTCGTCATTTGGGTGGTATTAGGATCTTTTATTCCTCGACCTATACTCTGGGACTCTGATCTCTCTTCTATTCGGGTTAAATGATTTTGCTATAAACAAACTAACTTTAGGTTCTCGAAAATATTTTCTCCCGGAGAATCCCTCACTTCAGATGATCACCTACTGCACTAGAAGATTCTGAAGATACTCTCCGATATTCTCTCGAGTCCTTGTGCCCATTGCTTTTGCAATTCCCTTCCACCGAAATATCCCTATGGATAAATACTTACACCTGTCGTGCTTACTTTTATTCCCAGTCGATCTTGTTATTACAAGATACCCCGAGAATATTTGGTGCCTACTGCCTTGCAGTTCTTCGCCACCGGAATACCCCTAAGGATAAATTCTCGCACTTTCCGAGTATCTGCTCATCCCCAGTTGTTAAGGTGTTTCACAAAAGTTTTTGAAATGCCATTCAATCTTCCGAAGATTTTCAACAACCTATTGCTCTTAAAATTCTTGCTTGCTTGCTTGCATTAGGATTAAATCCTATAAGTCTGGTAATCTTATTGGCATCCTCTATCATTATCATTTTAAGTCCGTTAATTCAATATGTTGAGGATGCTTGCCTTCCTCAGTCGAATCCTAGAATTCATCCTTCTGGCTCAGACGTCAGTTGGATATGAGCTGCTTCTTGACCAATCAATGCCTTGATCGGTTGTGCTTCTTATGAGCTGCTTCTTGACCAATCAATGCCTTGATCGGTTGTGCTTCTAAGTCTATTGAACTTATTCATTTTCGATCAGAACGTTTGGTTATGATCCTTTGTTTTGTAAATCATAAATCCTTTGTTATCTAAACATCGAATTATTCAGATGTTCTATAATATGATGCTGTGCATTCTTTCTTTGTCTGATTGAGTACCGATACTCACATCAGCTCCGTTGTGGATCGCCCGATCCATTGTTGGATTTCATCCGACATCGTCCTTCATATTCAATAACCTTGTGAGCCTTTCCACGGGTATATAATGCCTTTGGTAAATTGTATCCTCCGCTTTGTCAACCATGCTCTACTTTTGAGCTTGTGTTATTTACTCCTGAAGTTCGTGGTACATGTGCTAAGAAGCCCCGATGGCTTGAACCTATGCCTTCCTTAATATGTGTGAACTCGAAAGTTTTCACGAGTCATACTCTTCTGGTATTTTGCCAGATAAAATTTCAACACTACAACTTCATCGAACGCGAGAAGTAAATGAAAGGTTATGCATTGGAGAAGTGGGAGTCGACCTTGAACTTTGTGTTCATGCCCATGGACATGATGTAGATCCTATCATGGAAACTTCTTGTAATAATAACTATTTCCTTGGTATAATATCATCTGGTACCTGTGAATTGATCCTTTGCTATCATGGCTTCGACCATGATTGATCCCCTTTGATTCCATTTCTCAGACAAGATGAAGTACTTGTCTTCTGCAGATCACTTCACGTGTCCACCCTCTACTCTGCTCTACCGTCGAGTATTACAATCTGGTATCTCAAGAATATCATGGAACATCATAACTTCTTATGGGTTCTTCATCAATTGTTATTACTCACCAGGTCCAATTGTTCTTAGGTTATAGGTTGTTGTCAACCGAGAACACCGACAAGTGAAATTATTCCGCACTACAAATCAAATACCCCTAGTATTTTTACTGGGAAATTCTAAACTCAAGCTGGTCATTCCTAGACTATCGGCTGCATCCTGGTCTTGCTACCTTTGACTGTGCTACCTTGTCATTCTCTGGTGCACGTATTCTTCAGTGTGTGAGCACGACTTACGTCAAGCTTTCAACATCTTGTTGCTTGTCTTGGAATGCAACTTTGGTTCCGAGCTTGCCTTTATATATTAATCCTATAACTTGCCACTTTGTCATTTCCTTGCTTGTTGCCGTTGTTATTTGATTGCATCCTCTTGAAACCTCCCGGCAAATGTGTCGGATCACCTTCAACACTTTGACTTCTTCCGAGATGTCAACTGTGCTCATGATGAGGAATACCCTCCTTGCCCTCGATGATTTTTATTATCATCGACAACACCCTTGACTTCCTTTCATCATGAACTTGCCCACATAGTGAATGCAACTTGTTCTCCAGCTAGTGTTGTGTTCTGCCTTGAAGTATTCCTGTCTATTATGTCGAGAATGTTGATGGGATTGCTCCACCTCTTACAAATTCTTGGCATGATGATACTTCTCACCATCACCATTCTTCCTTGGTCCCCATGTTGTTTTCAACTAGGATACCAATATGCTAATGATGTTGTTTGAGTTTTGTAATTCTAGCAACCCTATTGCCTTGAAGTTAATGATCGACAGTTCGTTCTTAGACTGTTGGTTATTGAGTCGTCACTCTAACATTGATCTTGCTGCCTAAGGTCATACTTCGGGCACACCTTTCAACTAATGATTGATGGTGTATGTTTTCCTAGAGCATACAACATTATATCATTTGAATTGACAAGTGCCATCTTCTTGTTCACATTATTGTGGAAAGCCATCCGTTTGGAATTCTCGATGAATTGTCGCTGAGCCCATCAGCCACCTTCTCATCCCCTCCTTGGTTTAATGATGAACTATTGTTTCAGGAACCCGCTTCCATAGTTCATTTCCCGAGAATCTTGCAATGTCATTTCGTCTATTTGTGTTGCACCTTTTCTTCTCGAACATCCTGAGTCTGAGGTATCATGACACCTATCGGGTCTGAATCTCGGTCAGATATGATGGTTGGGACATTTCCAAGAGTTATAACATTGGCCTTGATATGACCCGGTAAGGTGATGTCATGCCTAGCACACCTGGCCGAATGGCCCTATTTTTATAGATTCCTTTTCAGCAAGCTTATCCATTCGTCCATGAGGAAATTATAAGACTTATTCTACAAGTTATTCCTGATGGATCCTTTGTGTTTCCAAAGTCTGATCTTTGCTTAAAGACCTTGTCAATGCTATCTCAAAGCATGTCTGTGGTACTTCGATTTTCAACAAGAATGTTTGAAATCCAATGCTAAATGTTTCTTGCTCTATTATCCAAACACCGTTGTATGGGTAATGTCATGAAATTTCTCTCTCCCCTTACCTAAAGGGTTTTCTACCTTATGTCCTATCTTGGATACCATGCTCTGCTTGACTTTGGGAAGGATATACCCCTGACATATGTGTTTAAACACATTTTTCTTTCCATTGTTCTGTTTAAATCTGATGATCACATTTCCTTTCCATTGTCTTGTTTAAACTTTCTCGTGGTTTATATGATCTAAGAAGTAATGATTCGCTGCTTATATAAACACCTCGGTTGTACGACTCTGTCAATAAGACCCTGTTACTATTGTTGATGACATTCTGGTAGCCACCGATGGACGAGAACCTTGCCTATTGGTCCGCCTCGTTCAACGAGCAGGAAAATGGTTCTCTTCGTCCCTCGCCCTTGGTACCGTCGTTGTTGCCGACATAATCGACAGGCTAGCCTCTGACTTGCCTTGCTTGCATGATCACGCAAGACGTCTCCACCCTTCCAACTTTTAACCCACATGGTGGGCCCATAACCCACAGTTCCACAGGATCGAAACCTGACTCTCCTGAACAACCCTGTTTCTAATGGTTATTCCTCGCACTTGGCTTCGAATTTAATTCATGGGCCACCTTCCTAGTGATCTATTCTGGTATCAGACGCAATACTTTCCCATTGCTCTGAACGCCCTTTCACATTTCGTAATCAGGCAACGAACGATTGCCTATGCGCTTGAAACTTCTATTGTGCACCTTCTTACTTTGCTCTCGATAATTTCTTAAGTTTCAAATCGAGGGTTGCTTCCCGCCACCTTCACTGATGTTATCTACCACACAAGCAACATTGTAGCGGTTCCTTCTTCCGAAGTTACCCCTTATCCTTCGTACGTATGACGAAGACTCCGAAGAAAAGATGATGATTTAATCATGACGACCTAAAGCAGAGAAATGAAGACATCAACGTTATGGATCGACCTCTTCGAGAAGAGCAACCAAGACCGAGAGGGTTCGTTAGAATTTCGTAACCAAATCGCTTCCCCGTCACTTCCCCTCTTAAATCTCGGGACGAGATTTCTTGTAGTGGAGGAGGATTGTGACGCCCGGATAATTAGGCTACAGTAATTCCACGCTAATGATGCCACATCACCTTGGTTACTGTTACTAATCTCGCGATGGTTCAAAAACGGTTCGAATTCAAATTTAAAATCGAGTCAAACAATTAAAGTTTTCAAAAGTCAAAACTAAAATGTTCTTAATGTGGCAAATAAATCATGGATATTATTGGTGGAGTAACAACATCTTTATAAAATATTTAAATACCCTAAAGTGATTAAAACAACATCAAAACAATTAGTTATACTCCTAATATATTTTACCAAATACTAAACTATTTTTATTCTGAGGTAAAACTTCTTAGAACAGTGGATTAATTTGACACACTATTTTTGGAGCTATTTTCATATTTTACTAAACCAAAAATATAGTGCAACTAAAATAAAACAGAAAGAAAATGAGAAAACAACAACAAAAGAAAAATAAAAGCCCCACCCCTCGCTGGGCCTCGGCCCAGCTGGCCACGGGCCTAGCCAGGCCGCCCAGCCGGCCCACTTGGCCCGGCCCCCCCACTCACTCCATTATCCCCTCGCAACCGGAAACCCTAGCCCGATCCACCACCACTCCCCCTCGCCTCCTCCCCCTGGATCGGGATCGACCCCTCCACTCTCCCCTCACGCCTCGCTCCTCTCGCTCCCTCCCGATCCGGATTGGGGCGCAACGGCGCCCCCTCGCCGCCGCTCCGCTAAGGCCGCGGCCCCTCCCGGACTCCTCCGCGCCCCTCCTCTCACCTCCCTCGACTGGATCGGGGCAGCGCCCCGCTGCCCACCTCGGTGGGCGCCTCCCGTCCCCGCCACCAGGCTGGCGCCCCTCGCCGAGTCCACCTCATCGCCGGACCATGCCGGCAGGGTCCCGCCGGCGCGCACCGAACCCGGCCGTAGCCGCTCCCAGCGAGTCGCCCCGCTCCGACGCCCTCCAACGCCGGCAGGCCGCCGGCCACGACCACCATGACCCGTTCCGGCCTCCCCAAGCTCCTCTACTGCTCGATGCGAGCACCTCGCATATCCCCCCCATGATGCCGCTGCTGCTCTTACTTCCTGTTACTGCTGCTCATGCTTAGCTACTGCTGCTCCTGCCGTTGCGTTGCCGTTGTCGCTGCGTCGTCCCCTTGTTGCTGGTGCGCCACCGCGCCCAGGCTCCCCTGCCGCCCGCGGGCCTGCTCGTTGCCGGCCCCGCACTCCGTTTCCCCCACGCCGACCGGCCACTGGCCTCGCCACGCCCGTGGCTGGCCCCCCTGCCTGTCGATCTGGGTGCTCGCCAAGTCGGGCGCTGATGCCCAGCGCCCGCACCCGCGGCAACCGCACGCCCGTTAGCCCCCAGGGCCCTATGACAAAGGGGGCCCGCCCCTAGAACGTTAAAAAAAGTATATAAAAATAAATAAAACAATAATTAAAATAAAAATAAATTTAATTAATTAATTAATTAACTAAATTAATTAAGTTAATTAAACTTAATTAATTAATCTAATTAACCTGTTAGCTTAATTAAACGGTAATTAGTTTAACTAAACCCTAATTAACCTAACAGAGTATGACAGGTGGGTCCCACTTGATCCACGCGTCAGTTTGACCCAGTCAACCCCTGTTGACTGCTGGTGTCAGCATGACATCATGTTGATGTCATAAATCTATTTTTGAATTAATTAAATAATTAATTAAATTTCAGAAATTAATAAAATTTTTAGAAAATCATATCTTTTAATCCGTAACTCGGATTAAATTATTTTCAACATGAAAGTTGCTCAGAACGATGAGACGAATCCGGATGCGCAGCCCGTTCGTCTGCCATGCGTCCCTAGCATAGTGAACCTGCAACATTTCACCTCCGGTTCATCTGTCCAGAAACACGGAACACCGGGGATACTTTCCCGGATGTTTTCCCCCTTCACCGGTATCACCTCATACCGCGTTAGAACACGTCTAGCTTTGCTTGTTGTCCTGTTATGCACTTGCTTGCTACGTATTTACTGTTTCTTCCCCCTCTTCTCTCCGGTAGACCCAGTGACGATGCTGATGCCCCTGTGGTCGACTACGTCACTGACGACCCCTCCTTCTTGTCTGAGCAACCAGGCAAGCCCCCCCCCTTGATCACCAGATATCGCCTACTCTCCTCTATACTGCTTGCATTAGAGTAGTGTAGCATGTTACTGCTTTCCGTTATTCCTATCCTGATGCATAGCCTGTCCTTGCTACTACTGTTGTTACCATTACCTGCTATCCTACTGCTTAGTATAGGATGCTAGTGTTCCATCAGTGGCCCTACACTCTTGTCCGTCTGCCATGCTATACTACTGGGCCGTGATCACTTCGGGAGGTGATCGCGGGTTTATACTATGTACTTTATACTTGATACATGTGGTGATTAAAGACGGGTCGGCTCGTAGGAGCACCCGCGAGTGGATCTTTGAGCCGGAGCGACAGGGCAGGTTCAGACCACCTAGGAGAGAGGTGGGCCTGGCCCTGGTCAGCGTTCGCGGATACTTAACATGCTAAACGAGATTTGGGTATTTGATCTGAGTCTGGCCATTTGGCTTATACGCACTAACCATCTACGCGGGAGTAGTTATGGGTATCCCGGCGTCGTGGTATCAGCCGAAGCCTTCGTGACGTCAGTGACTGAGCGGCGCGCACCGGATTGGAACGTAAGCCTGCTCTTGTATTAAGGGGGCTAGTTCTGCTTCTGGCCGCGTTCGCAACGTGCAGGTGTGCTAAGGGTGATGGGCCCACACCCCTGTGCGCTTAGGTTTAGACCGGTGTGCTGACCTCTCTGTTGTGCCTAGGTGGGGCTGTGACGTGTTGATCTTACGAGGCCGGGCATGACCCAGGAAAGTGTGTTCGGCCAAATGGGATCAAGCGTGTTGGGGTATGTGGTGCACCCCTGCAGGGAAGTTAATCTATTCGAATAGCCGTGATCTTCGGTAACAGGACGACTTGGAGTTGTACCTTGACCTTATGACAACTAGAACCAGATACTTAATAAAAACACACCCTTCCAAGTGCCAAATACAACCAGTGATCGCTCTCTAACAGGGCGACGAGGAGAGGATCGCCAGGTAGGATTATGCTATGCGATGCTACTTGGAGGACTTCCGTCTACTCTCTTCTACATGCTGCAAGATGGAGGTTACCAGAAGCGTAGTCTTCGAAAGGACTAGCTATCCCCCTCTTATTCCGGCTTTCTGCAGTTCAGTCCACATATAATAGCCTTATTCCAGTTGATACCAATGCTTACATATGTAGTATAGCTCCTTGCTTGCGAGTACTTTGGATGAGTACTCATGGTTGCTTTCTCCCTCTTTTCCCCCTATCCCTTCTACCTGGTTGTCGCAACCAGATGTTGGAGCCCAGGAGCCAGACGCCACCTTCGACGATGACTCCTACTACACCGAAGGTGCCTACTACTACGTGATGCCCGCTGACGACGACCAGGAGTAGTTAGGAGGATCCCAGGCAGGAGGCCTGCGCCTCTTTCGATCTGTATCCCAGTTTGTGCTAGCCTTCTTAAGGCAAACTTGTTTAACTTATGTCTGTACTCAGATATTGTTGCTTCCGCTGACTCGTCTATGATCGAGCTCTTGTATTCGAGCCCTCGAGGCCCCTGCCTTGTAATATGATGCTTGTATGACTTATTTTATTTGTAGAGTTGTGTTGTGATATCTTCCCGTGAGTCCCTGATCTTGATCGTACACGTTTGCGTGTATGATTAGTGTACGATTAAATTGGGGGCGCCACACCTTTCTTCTTCCTCCTTGGGCTGCTCCAACATTTGGTATTCAGAGCCATGGTGACTGAAGGTTCGCGCACTCATCGCTGAGTCGCCGCCGTGTCTCGGCCTCGCCGGTGGTGCGCCGAGGCTAGAGCCCGACGCGGCGTGGCTGCCGCGAAGTGGTGGTGCAACAGGAGGTCGTCCACTGGGCCAGCAGCACCGTCGTCTACCCGCCGCTGACGGCGACGAACTACTTCAAGTGGTCGCTGATCATGAAGGTGAACATGGAGGCCCAATGCGTGTGGGACTCCATCGAGGGAGGCGGGAGCTTCAGCCAGGACAGGGTGGCGGTTGCGGCAATTCCGCGAGCTGTGCCGGAGGAGATGCACTCCACGCTTGCCGTGAAGGCGACGACAGAGGAGGCATGGGATGCCATCAAGATCATGCGGGTCGGCGATGCCCGCGTCCATGAGGCCAAGGCGCAGACTCTTCTCAAGGAGTTTGATGCCGCCCGCATGAGGAGCGGCGAGACCCTCGATGAGCTCGCCATGCGCATAAACGGGATCGCCAACAAGCTGCGCACGCTTGGCAAGAACCCCGACGAGGTGAAGGTCGTGAAGAAGCTTCTCCGCATCGTGTGGTCCAAGTATACCCAGGTAACTATTGCCATTGAGCAGCTTCTTGATCTTAAAACCATGTCCATGGAAGAGCTTGTGGGAAGGCTCAAAATGGCGAAGGACCGGAGCGACTTGGACGAGGGCGCCAGCAACTACGACCAGGGTGGTGGGAGTCGCCTGCTCCTCACGGAGGAGGAGTGGCTTCCTTACTACCGCAGCGGCGCCGGCAAGAAGAAGAGAAACTTCGACATCCGGGAGGTCCACTGCTACACTTGCCAAGAGTATGGGCATTACTCGAGGGACTGCACCGAGCCGAAGAAGGAGCGGGCGCTTCTCGCCGACGCGACCGCCGACGACGAGCCGGGGCTGCTTTGAAGATCGTCATGGAGGTGTTCGAATAAACGACAACAAGGTTAAGGGGGTGATTGATAGAGTTTACCTTGTTGTCTAGGTATTCATCATGTTTATTTCGTCGTATTAGTTTCGGTCATGCATTTAGTCTAAGCTGGGGCAGGTTGTGTATGTCTAGTTGTGATCACGTACACAGTGCAAAGCTGGTTGATAGAGTGAGTTAGTTAGTTGAGAGAAAGTCAGTAGAGAATGGATGCATCTGCGGGAGTCCATCAGGTTAGTAGCATGCACGTACGCGTATTTCCGTTGCATGAATGTTCTGTATAGCCGATAGTGGCTTAGGTTGGTTGTAGCAGGAGTATCATAAGTAGTATCATGCATGCCAACTAGACTTTTTGAATGATGTGACACACAATTAAATGAGGAAAGAGAGGATGTAGTATCATATCATAATACCGTATCATATTAAATGATCTACTAGTTTGTGCCATGCATGGCAATTAATAAGGTAATCTAAGATACTAACTTATGATATTATGCATTACGAAGGTAGTATCACACACTAGTATCATATATGCATGATACTAGTATATGATACTCCCCATTATAACCAGCCTTAGATGTGGACCGAGTAATTAGGAGATAAGCGTGACGCCGGCTGAATCGTGTGGCTATGTCAAAGAGGTTGTTACTCGTGGCCATGCTACCGGCTAGTGGAGAGAAAATAGCGGATTCAGGCAGTACGTAGCAGGGAGTAGTACGGGTGTGTCTCTATTAAAAGACTTTGTAATCAGCTGTGTGTGTTGAGAAGAAACAGAGAAAAGGCACAAGTGTGTGTGATGCCGCAAAACTCCCTGTGTGTTCTTCTTCTACCTCAAGATCTTGTGTGTGTCCTTTCTTCTTCCTCCTCAGGCTGCTCCAACATGGAGCGCCGAAACGGCACGGTGGTGGGCATGGCCCAGAGTCTACAAAAGGCCAAGCGCGTCCCCGGCGAGTTCTGGGGCGAAGCGGTCACGACGGCGGTGTTTGTGCTGAACCGCGCCCCCACCAAGAGTCTGGACGGCGTGACACCATTCGAGGCGTGGCATGGACGCAAGCCGAACGTGCATTTCCTGCGCACTTTTGGGTGTGTTGTGCACATGAAGGGCACGCGCCCTGGACTGAAGAAACTCGACGATCACAACCGGCCGATGATTTTCGTCGGCTACGAGCACGGCAGAAAGGGCTACAGGGCCTATGACATAGTACAAGAGACGTAACTCTGGGGCGCATATGAGGCAACATATATACATCTGTGCAGAAGCAGCCACGGAAGAACTTACACAACTCATAGAAAACGAGAAACTAGAATAAGAAGGATTTGTATATACACACAAGGGTGCAAATCGACTTTGCACTCCTGTGTACTACTTATATTGATCATTGGGGGGGGGGGGGGGGGGGATTGCATTTGCATTTGTAAAGAGTTACTGAGAGAATTTATATCACATCTAACTAAAAATCTTTCTCAATCGCAGCCAGCGCTCAAAACAGAGTGATTTTGCATGTCAAACATATATCAGTGTCTGGAGAAAGTTTCAGTTCCTAGTTGTAATTTGGCAGTAGCAAAGTAAAACAATAAGCCCATCAAATTGTCATAAATGACATAATAGGCGGAACAAAAATATAGAATGAAATCATGAACCTTTTTAAGATGGTTCATGAATCATGACTACTAGAAGGGTTGGGCCCGTTTTGCTGCGCCGTTGGTGTTTTTGGGTTTTACAAAAAAACAATCACTCCGTTTCAAAATGTAAGGTGTATTACTTTTTTGAAAAGTCAAACAGTTTAAGTTTGATTAAATTTGTAGATAAATATATCAAGATCAATAATCTCAATCAGTGTGATTAGATTCATCGGGAAATGAATATTCATACTTTTTTCCTTTAATTATTGTTTATGTTGATATTTTTTGCTCTGAATTTGGTCAAAATTAAAGAAATTTAACTTTCCAAAAACTAATACCCCTTATATTTTGGAACTGATGGAATATTTAGTTTAGTGGGTGGGTGAGATGATGGAGTGTGTTTTATTTTTATTTATAATGCGACGATTAGGTGGGCCTTTTCATGGTGTGATTATCTGTTATATGCTAAGCAAACTATATTTATGTGGGAAAATTTTAGCATCATTGGTTGCATGCACTATATTGGTGCTACAGTTTCACGTGGTGGTGCTTCTTTTCTCTAAGTGGCGGGAGGGTTTGTGGGATTGATATGTTTTTGTAGGCTGGTTATTGTTGATTGATTAAAAGATCGTTGGCTCGGTCAAAATTGTAAACCAAATCCAAAATTAAATATCTCAATTGAATGAATAGGCTTCAAAATTAGGGAACATAGTGAATTAAAAGAATTGAATGGGAGAGCTCCTTGACAAATTGTTGACCCGGTCAAAATCCGACGACCCGATTCTAACATGAAGACCTCAATTAATTATGATGCCTTAAAAATTTGGAAGCAAAACTTTGGAGTATAGAATAATTGAATGAGAGAGCTTTGAGAAATTGTTGACTTGGTCCAAATCGGGTGACCCAATTCTAATTGGAGACCTTAGAGCATCTACATTCGGGCACCCCAAACCCTCCTCAAACACATGGAGGGCCCGCTCGGTCACTTACCGGTCATGATTTTGTGACCCATACGGACGCCTCAAACGGATCTCAAACGCCCGGGCTGACCAGCACCCCTCATATCCAGCCCAAATATGGGACGGATATGGGGGCACCCGAGCACACCCGCCACATCGGACTCGGCCCTTGCTGGCCCACCCGACCCCACATATATTCTTCCACATCCACTCATCGGACGAAACCCTAGCCACTTCACTCCACTCCCCTCCGCCACCCGACCACACCTCCGGCAGTTTTCGGCCTTCCCTGACATGGCAGGCAGCGAATATAGCTCTGGCCAGTCCGGATCCGTTGACTATGGTGTCATCTGTGCGGGTTGGAGGAGGCAATGGCGGCCCACATTGCACTCTGCCGCTCTCGGGAAGACAACGCCCGGCCGACGGACGGATCTGTCTGCCGCGACTCCATAGCGTCAGCTCAACGGGCGCTCGGGTCCTCGGGAGCTGGATTTGAGATATGATAATTGAGGTGTCCGGATGTGGATTGCATTATTTGAGGGGTGCCTGGTCAGTACCCGTGGACGCGCTCGAGCGCGTCCGCGGGCGTTTGAGGGTCCGGAGTTGCCCATCACAGTCGTAGATGCTCTTAATTGAATGTTGGCTAGAACTCAATTAATTGTGAGGCTTTAAAAATTAGAAAGCGTAGTGTATAGTATAAAAGAATTGATGAATAAGAGAGCTTTGAGAAATTGTTGGCCCGGTCAAAATCAGATGACCTAATTCTAGTTAGAGACCTTAATTGAATGTGGGCTCGAGCTTAATTAATTGCGAGGCCTTAAAAATTAGATAGCATAGTATATAGTATAAAAGAATTGGATGAGAGAGTATTGAAAATTGTTGACCCAGTCAAAATTGGGTGACCTAATTTCAATTAGAGACCTCAACTGAATCTGAGCTCTTTAAAACTAGGAAGCATGGTGTTATAGAGGATGTCTGTCAGTGAGAGGAATCAACTAGTTCCAGCTAGGAGCCCATGATCATTATCTGAATCGAAGATCACTTGACGAATTGTTGAATAATAAGCTACACCCTCTCTTTATAAATATAAAACGTTTGATAGTATATTACAGAGGTAGTAACAAATTCCTGACACCAGTCCTACCTATGCACTTAGTGCATCAGGCACGTGATTGCACTTAGTCCTACCTACAAGCACAGATCTGCACTCAAGTCCAGATAGCATGTAGTTTTTTGAAACTGATACCATAGAACAATTGTTCTACGGTAATTTCATTAAATAAGTAAAGTATTTACAAGCAAAATGAAACAAATACAACTTTAGCCTACTCCTGTTCCAGGGAAGCAACACATTGGTATATTAGAGGAGTTGTTCAGACCAAGTACTTAGTATCTCTGCTTTTCTCTGTTTTGCCCTGAGTTGTGCTTCCCATAAACCTTCTTTAAGGTAGTGCTTCCAGGAGTTGATGTGTGGGGATGCTGATTTGAAAATCTTGTCATTACGGACTGACCATATGTCTAAAGCAATCTCCTCTGGTAGGTAGCTGGTGATCATCAGAATTTCATCATAGGTAGAAATACCTCTGTGTTTATTGGGTGTCATGAAATCCCAGCATTGGAGAGCAAATGAGCAATTACAGAAGAGGTGAACAAGTGTTTCCTCGGTGTTCTCTAAACATAAAGCACAGGTGTAGTCCTGGATGGTCATGTTTTTCCTGTGAAGAAGGTTTCTGGTGTTAACTCTATCATACAGTAACAACCAATAGAAAATCTTGTGCCTCAGTCTGCAAGTGGTGCTCCACAGATCTTTGAAAATGTTGTGTGCAGAATTGGCACCCATTAGCAGCTTGTACATCTTCCTGGAGGAGTATTGAGGTGAGGACCAAGTATAGTACCATTGATCTTTATCCTCTATAGCAAATCTGATGTTGAGCATGTCTTGTACCATGTTAAATTGAGAATAAGCCTGAGCAAACAGAGGTCTACGAAAGCGGAGGCTGATATCTTCTTGAGACTGCATATTCTCTAGAGTGATGGTTTTGTCCATTGCAAAAGAATAGAGTTTTGGGAATCTGTTATGTAATGTCTGCTCTGTCCATTTATCTGGCCAGAATAGCATGGTGTCTCCTTTATAAGCTTTGCATTTAGCATGTATTTTGAAAATGGGTAGGAGTTTCAGCATAGCCCTCCACCAGAAGGATCCAATCATCCTTTCTCCTGGCACCGAATCTTGATAATAGGATTCCCATATGACATTAACCCATGGAATATCTTCTTTATTCATGAACTTATGCAAGTGTTTCATAAGGAGGGACTAATTATGAGTGGTGATGTCTAAGACACCAAGACCACCCAATTCAGTCGGTTTACATACTTTCTCCCATGAGATTAGGGCAGGACCACTGTCTTGGGTTCCATACTTTCTCCAAAAACATTTCTTCGGGTAGATGTTGATCTGTTTAACCACTGATTTGGGCAGCATGAGAGTGCACAAAGTTGGCATACTGGAGAAAACTGATTTAAGTAGAGTGAGCTTGTCTCCAGTTGAGAGCATGGTGGAGCAACTGAGCAGTCTGTTTTCAATCCTTGTCAACATGGAAACAAAGTCTTCAATTCTTGGTTTTGAGATGCAAAGTGGTAGCCATAAGTATGTGTGAGGAAATGACCCAATCTAACAACCAAGTAACTAAGACAGTATGTGCATTTTGTCTATATGAGTGTTGATAGGGATCATGATGGATTTGGAATAGTTCACTCTGAGTCCAGTGTATGTTTCATAGTGCAAGAGCAGGTTTTGAATCTGACTTAACTGCCTAGCATCAACCTTAGCTACCAGAATAGTGTCATCAGCATATTGGAGGATAGGGTAATCCTTACAAGAGAGATGCTGCAGAGGAGATTCCAGAAGGGAGTGATTCATGGCCTCATTGAAAATAGATTGAAGGAGATCAGCAGCCAACACAAATATTAAAGGGGAAAGAGGGTCACCCTGCCTAATACCTTTTCTTGCATAAGAATTGTTTCCTAGGAACCCCATTAAGGAGGACTGAAGAGTAGCATGTGCCATATATCATTTTAATCCAATTCATCCATCTAGTGCCAAAACCTTTGGCTTGCAGAATATCAATAATGGTGTCATGATTAATCATATCAAAAGCCTTCTTAAAGTCAAGTTTCAAAAGGATAATCTCTTGTTTTGATTGGTGGCATTGATAGATATACTCATAAGACCAGGCCAAGCAGTCCTGAATACACCTGTTATTGAGGAAGCCATATTGGTTTTTATGAACCATACTCAAAATCACTTTCTGTAGTCTGTTGGCAAGTAGTTTGGTGATGATCTTGAGAGTGCAGTTGAGTAGTGAAATATGTCTAAATTCAGCTGGTGAAGAAGCAGAGTCTTTTTTGGTATCAATGTGATGAAGGAGTATTTAATACTCTGCAGATTAACTGTTCCATTGTGAAAGTCCTCAATCAGTTTATAGAAGTCTTCTTTAATGATCCCCCAACAAGCTTTCAAGAATGTGGAGTTAAAACCATCAGGGCCAGGTGCCTTGTCAGCTGGCATGTTCTGTACCACCTCATCAATTTCCTTCTTAGTAAAAGGAGCTTCCAGCTCTTCAAGATGTTGTTGGTGTACAAGCAGATGTTGGAGTTGTAATGGATTTTGAGAAGGAACCTTTGTACCCGGTCTATCTTTAAATGCCCTGTACAATATAGCAGCTTTAGCATGGTGTGTGAGGTGCTCTACTCCATATTCATCCCTGGGCATGGCAATACAATTGTTTCTGAATTTGGTTGTGGCCTTTGCTTGAAAATACTTAGTATTAGTTTCTCCAACTTTAATTTGTCTGATAGTTGCTCTTTGTTTCCAGTACAACCTTTGGTGTTTCAACAATTTCTCCAAATGCAGTTTGGGAATCTCTCTGCTACTGTACTCTACCAAAGTTAGGTCTCACACATCTTCAAAGGTATCATAGCAGAGAATCAAAAAGTTGAGTTTACTGACACGTCGCACCAAAGCAGAGGGTTAACGTATAACCCATGATCATTAGCAGAGTTAATGTATAGCCCACGAACCTTCTATGGTGTTTCCGAGCGAAGCATCTGCAGGACAAGAGCGACCTTCTGTTCTGGGCCAATCTGCTCAATGGCTGGTGCATGTGTTTTTACCATACTGATGTAGCCTACATGTGTGCTCTGCTCTCCCTCCCGCCTTCTGTTTTTTTGCTCCCAGGCTGTTTGTGGCCTTGCACCATGGTGCACTCACAAACTCATGTAATCGACCGTATGGTCCCCAGGTTCTGCCTGTTTTGAAATATATAAGTTAGACCCCAAGCTACCTTTCCGTTTCAAAAAAAAAGAGCACATTATCTACTTATTAGTATAGTTTTATGGATGAAATGTTTGTGCAAGTTTTGACACAACTGATAGAAGGTTCGCATCTATTTGACAGCGATGCTACTGCACACTAACATTGTTCAAAGATTAAAATGTACAAACAAGAATGCCTCCAAGCCGACACTGACTTGCTACCCGCACCAAATCGCTGAAAATGTTCCAATGTGATGTAAGATACTTTTTAGATTAAAAGGTTACGATATCCAATTTTTCTTTAGGAAAGAGTTGAAGCAAAAAATGCACCTGAACTTGGCAGTTCTAGCACAGAAAAAGTGTGGATAAGTACACATCCATTCAGTAAAAGATTAAAAGGCAGATCACAATTATTAATGGTGAAACCAACTACAGATGCTAGAGTAAGCATTAAATCCACGATAAACATCTCCTTCAAAGTTCTAATTTCCAAATTCGCAAAAAAGGTTCTAATTTCCAAAACCTGGATGAAGAAACTAACTAGGAAAGCTTGAGTAATCATGCCTCTACGAAGCATCTCGTAGACAATTTGGAAAAGTCTATACTTGAAAGGTGGAGGTAAAGCTGTAACTGTAGCAACACACCATGGTATACACCTAGGGCTCATTCGGTTTGAAGAAAATCAAATGTAGGGAATTTGATAGGATAACAATTGTTATTCTAAGGAATTGTCTTGCCTCCTTCCTACATAGAAAATGAGGTTTGAGTGAATGTGTAGTTTTTTTCAAAAACACAGAAAATAAATAGTATTCCTACGAAATTCATGTACATGTTTCCTATAAACTAAATGCATCTATAAATTTTTTTCCTCTCCAATCCTTGTTCCTACGGAAGTCCTCCAAACCGAATGAGGCCCCAGAGGGTCTGCAGCTGTCGATACCCATTCCATTTATAAAAAATGTTTGTCGACGGATCCCACGCAACATCTGCCTCGTCACTAAACACATGTATGCTCGGCGCAGAAAGGCTAAGATCGTTGCAAGCACTGTTCCCAGTACTGTTCATAACGAATCACTGTTTAGTCACACTATAGCAAGTATTGTTTACGCCCTCTATAGCATCCAATCTGTGACGTTGTCTTTCAGTCCAACTGGCAAAACTGAGCAAAGGGAGAGGTTACTGTTTATCTCTGCCTTTGCCACAATAAGGCAGAGAATCCACAACGGTGTACGCTAGGTTCAGAGTAATGGGCATTGTACAAGCAATTCCTCCTTCCTTCCCATAGTTCTGGGCTCATGCAAGAAAAACGGTGCGCTCCTCACAACATCTCCAATAAAGAGTGTCCAATTTTTCAACGCTTTTTTACTTTGGTGGATTGTATTCGCTGCCTGCAGGCGGCAAATAGACGTCACGACGCTGACTGGCAAGCCGAGTTGGGCGAACCTAGTTCAGGGCTTTTCTCGTTGTTTTCATGTTGATATTTTGCTGCAGCTCTTATGTTGGTTTTCTGGTATGGTTTTTTTAATTTTCTTTCGGTTTTTCTTTTAGTTTTGTTTTTGTTTTAAATACATGGTGAAAAATATATTTACTATATGATGACCATTTTCTTGAATACACACTATTTTTTAATATACATTGATTTTTTAATATTAGATGAACTTATAAAATGTAGGATGATTTTTTAGTACACACTGAACATCTTTTTAATATGCAGCAATCATTTTTTTAGTATACACTGAACTTTTCTTAAAATATATAGTGAACAATTTTCTAAAAAATATTTTATTATTTAATAGTTTTATTTAGATATGTAGTCTCTTAAGACAACAATCATCTTTTTGTGTGTGGAGAAAACATGACTAGAAGCTGAAGGGAAAAGAAAACTGCTTGTGACAGAGTGGGTTGGCCCATTTGCCTTGCCTTTTAGATGGAACCTCTCCTATTTTGACGTGAACGTGCTGTGACCTCACGTTTTGCTGGAACTGGCGGGTTCAGGTGCTAGAACCGGAGCTACATGGTCCACGAGGGACGAGCTTGGTGCTGTGACCGGCAAACCTGATTGCTGCAACCAGCAACGGGCAGTGTTAAAACGCTTCGTAGGGGTGACATCGGTGTTGTGACTGGCGGCAAGCAGAGATGCGTCGACGCCACGACGACAAACTACCATCAAATCGTTGCAGATGGGTTGTGAGTTGCATCGATGCTACAAACGAAATATGCGGCGATGCCCTCCTCTCGTGGTGAGGGTGGGGGCGAAGGGAAAGTCAGCAAAATCGATTATTAATCACATCAGACATCATGGAAGGCAACTGATGAGTCGACTGCCGCCTAGCACCCATTTTTTCTTCTTCCGAAAAAACATCAATTACAATGTAGACACACACACCAGCGCGCGTGCACACACACGCACTAAGACAATGCCTACTGACGACCGGGTTAAAGTTTAATTCACGTGATTCCATAACACGTGAATACGAAGAAAGCGTGATTATATTGTGTAAAAAAAAATACAACATTTTAGTGGTTACAAACTTGACTGGACAGAAAATGTCTTTGAAAATGTAGTGCGAAAAAATTCTTACAAATTAAACAACCCATACAACAAATATTTGTAAGGATTTTCATACTGCGAATTCTTTAGAAAGTCTTTGAAGCAAAGAGGCCGTGAGCGGTGAGCCTGTGCCTATGGAATTAAGGGCATCATGAGCAATTCCCTAAACCCCTCCCCTTGAGTGTGTTCAAGGGCGGGCTCTTTTAATAATTTTATTGAGTTTTACGGGTGTTCGGTTGTAGCAATTTCCTTGTAAACCTCTTCCCAAAACTAAGACTAACATATGTGTCCTACCTGTCAGTGGATCACACACG